>NC_090745.1:112565768-112573268 GCF_036898095.1 Palaemon carinicauda | reverse complement strand
CCATTCTGTTATTATTAATGCCCATCTACCATGCGTGACTCATTATTTCAATATATACATATATATATATATATATATATATATATATATATATATATATATATATATATATATATATATATACATATATATATATATATATATATATATATAGAGAGAGAGAGAGAGAGAGAGAGAGAGAGAGAGAGAGAGAGAGAGAGAGAGAGAGAGAGAGAGAGAGAGAGAGAGAGAGCATCACTTCTTTTCTTGTTCTAGCTAGTATTTCCTATTGCTCTGACGAACGGAAAAGCATGGTGCTATAAGACCAAGGGCTCCAATAGGAAAAGTAGCCCAGTGAAGAAAGGAAATAAGGAAATTACATAAGAAATTATTAATAATCAATACAAAATATCGTAAGATCAGTAACAACGTTATAATGGATTTGTAATATATAAACTATGAAAAGTCTTATGTCAGCCTGTTAAACATAAAAACACTCACTACAAGTTGGAATTTCCGAAGTTCAACCGATTCTACTGTTTGATTAGGAAGATCATTCCGCAATCTGGTCACAGCTGGAATAAAACTTCTAGAATACTGGGTAGTATTGAGTATTGTGATGGAGAAGGCATGACTAAGATTTAAAGTAGATATTGTACTACGTACAGGATGGTACACTCTGGTAAGGTGTGAATGCGAAGGATGGTCAGAATGATGAGAAATATTATGCAACATGGATAAAGAACTGACTGAACAACCTTACCAGAGATTAACATCTACATCAGAAATAAGAAATTTAATAGACCGCAAGATCTTATTCAACCATTTAAGATGAGGAAATGGTAGAATGAATGAATTGAAACACTTCTTTAGAACAGACTGATCACTGAAAATCTTAAAAGACTTTCTCAATAAGCCAATTTTTAGTGCAATTGAAGAAACATACTGAATAGGTTTCTCAAAAGTGAATTTTCAATTGAGAATCACCGCTAAAATTTCCAAAGAGTCGTATAGAGTTGATGAATCATCATCAATGCAGAGATCTGGATGTTGAGGAGCCAATGTCCTCGACCTACTTAATGTACATTCAGGAGATGGAATTGGGGCAAAGAGAGTAGCATCATCTGCACATGCGAGGACGTCTTTTAAGGCAAACGAGCAATACTTCGCAACAATTTTTTTACGCACCATTATGCTCTATTTCGAGTTTCTTCTTTTTTTTATTATCGCTGAAAACACTCTCGTTAAAACGAATTCGACTTTCCTCCACCGCTCTTTAGAATACGTCAGGTTGAAGACAGGTGTAAAGAGGTATGAACCCCCTGAGTCTTTCCTATGCTTCTTTATCCCGACGTGTTTCGACGAAGGGATTGAAGGTCATGACAGGAACGGATTTCACAATATACAAAAGAGCATTAGAAAAAGTTGTATATAAGTGTGTGCGTATACACATACACACACACACACACACACATATATATATATATATATATATATATATATATATTTTTATGTATATGTATATATATATACATGTATATATATACATATATATATATATAAAATATATATATATATATATATATATATATATATATATATATATATATATATATATATATATATATATATATATATTTCCAATTAAATGTTCGAATATTTCTAACTTCTCTAAAATATTTCAGAATTCAAGAAAATAGTCTAACTGCTTATAATGATACGTTTAGACTTTATACATAGTTTTAGAAGTATAATGCTTATTCTAAACAGAGAAAGTATTGAGAAAAGCATCATAGTTTTAGTGCCGTTTTACTTTCTTCTTTCCTTTGCATTATTTCTGCATAAATTTCTACTCTTATGGTTTTTTTATACTTTCCTTCTTTAAGATGATTTAAAGTAATATTTTCTCCTCTTTTCTTTGTTTTTGCCATCTATTTAATCTTACTGGAATCGTCCTTGTCTGACGCTTGCCAGACTTGGGTTCGAGTCCCGCTTAAACTCAATAGTTTCTTGTACTGTCTCGAACACCACCATCCTTGTGAGCTAAGGATGGGGGGTTTGGGGGAGCCTATAGGTCTAGCTGCCGAGTCATTAGTAGCCTTTTCCTGGCCATCCTTTTTCCTAGCTTGGGTTAAGAGGGGCCTTGGGAGCTGATCATATGTATATATAGGCAGTATCCAGGGCATTGTCCTGTTTGCTAGGGCAATGTCACTGTCCCCTGCCTCTGCCATTCATGGGCGGCCTTTAAACCTTTAAATGCTGAAACAGCCGCGTTTTTGCTCTTTACACAAATCATTTCATTCTCTTTCGCATGCTTATCTCATTACTTACTGCCTGTGCAATATCTCCCCTTTTTATTCGGTTCTTCGTTTCCTTGCTTTTGTCTGAAACGCTGTATCTTTAACGTTGTCTAATTTTAAAGCCGGGTTTATACGATCGAACGGTTCGTCAAACCCGGTTGTCGAACCTGCTTGTCAAACTGTTCGAAGAGGTGGAGTCAGCCACAAAAGCATAAGGTTTGTGTACAGTGAAACCCCGCCCACAAAAGTCAGGCGAGAACAGACTTTCTTCGAACCGTTCGACGAGAATGTTCGACAACCAAATACCCCGTTTACAAGTTCTAACATCACTTCAAATAATTGTCCGTCGAACCGCGTTCGCCCGTGTTAACCCGCCTTAATGGATTTTGAGCAAAGCGAAAAATCTATTTTTGGGTGAGATGGCCATGTCCTGAAATCCCTCAGAAAGCTGCCTAAAGGAACCTTCCATCAGGACGACATGGCTGAGCCCAAAAGTCTACTATACTTCCATTTCCGTTTTGCTTTCAGGATGCCTGAAAACTTTAAATCAATCAATCAATCAATCCGTTTCCTTTCTACCATCTTGGTGTCCAACCCTCAGTAACTCCACAGTGCAACTGCAAGGTTTTCACCCAGATGCACTTTGGCATTGAATGGTTTCCCAGGTCCCATCGCCGTGCAATAAGGAGCGAATTCCTCAAATAAGTCATTTACCCTTTTATTTCCATCTCTATCCCAGCATCTTTTAGCATCCGTACGACCTTCGTCTCGCAGATTAGCCCATTAAGACGAGGAAACCAATGTCGTCCACGTCCGGAATTACGAACTACCTACAGCTTATAACAAGATTGCCCAGGAGTTTTACAAATAGCCGGTAAAAGAATCTTCCATGTTATCAACTCAAACGATTTTTCAACTTTATTTTACTGTATGCCTATTTTGCTTATCTAAGCGTCCTTCTTGAAAAGTAGTTTGTATAGCACGTTTCATACACGTTCATACAATGTACAGTAATACTTTAGCTATTTATCTCTCTCTCTCTCCAGCACTGATAATTGAAAAACCTGTTTAAGCCTGCCATCGCATGTTTTAGACTGTTTGAATTTTTATGATATTCTTGCTCTCAACTGCTTGCATATATGCTCGTTATCTGTTGAATAAAATTACTTGCATTCACCTCGCCTTTCTGTTAGCACCTACAGTAACAACCACCTCGCACAATTGGTATAAGTCACAGACTTCAACCAATAAGGGCTACGAGCAATTTTCAGTCTTATTCAATACTTCCGTAATTGTCATTACCTAAATTATGCAAATCGAATATTGTAAACCGAGTAATAGCGGTTTAATAAGTACAATTAGTGGAGCAGCCAGTAATCTTATCTTTCTGGAAGCGTTGTAAATATTCAGGATGGTGTCTGACCTAAAATTTGCAATTATTTTAGCCTTTAGGAAAGGTTGTAAACTTTGTATGGGCTGTGCAGTGAGCGCATGCGCAATTCGTTACAGTCTATACTTTCTTTGCTTGATCTAAAATTGGCTATTATCCAGTAACTGTCTGTTTGCATCTTCGTGAACATCATATAACCTAATTAAAGGTTAAAGGTCGCTCATGAATGGCAGAGGCAAGGGACAGTGACATTGCCCTAGCAAGCAGGACAATGCCCTAGAGACTGACCATATATTATATGACCAGCGCCCAAGCCTCCTCTCCACCAGGGAGGGCTAAGCAGTGGCTGCTGAGGACTCAGCAGATAGACCTATAGGCTCCCCAAAACCCCCCAACCTTAGCCCACAGGGATTGTAAGATTGCAGACACTAATGGCACTAACGAGTCTGAGCGGGACTCGAACCCCCGACTGGCAAACACCAGGCAGAGACGTTACCAATAGAGGGCAGAACAACCATAAATTGCAACCATTCACTGTTTGGAAACTGAAGACTTTTAATATTACAAAGCCTTTTTGTAATACTATAAAGGAAACTTTCTACTTTACATCCTTTCAAGTATTATAAAGCCCTGTGACCTTTAGATTGACGTCAGGATCCCAAAAGTAATCAGGTTTCTGAACGTATTTTTTTTTCTCCTCATCTTTAATAATAGATACAATTACTTCTCCTTTTTACCCTCTTTTCATTTTAACAATAGACAGCTTTTTAACTTTCTTCTCGTTTCAACAAAAGAGATCTTCTTCCTCTTATCATTTTGAAGATTAAGTCAACTTTCTTTTTTTTCTTTGCAGTTTAATCACAGAGAATCACATTCTTCGTCTTGTTCCATTTTACGTCAAGAGGCGTGAACATCGTCATTTCGAGCTTTTGATATCACGTACGGCAATCGATCAAAAACGCTAATTTCTTTCCTTTGTGACGTTGCTCCGTAACTACGCCGAGCCACATCTGTCCCCGAGGCCCGAAGTGACTCTACAGGTAATGGCTTGCTAATGGTTCCCCGACTTTTTCACAGATAAGGACCAAGAACACTCTTACCTCCAGGTATCTAATCGTCATTAAAAGCATGCGATATGAGATATGAACTTATGGATGTCTGCGGACTGATAATACTGGGACTGTCGTCCTGACTTTTTAAGAACGTGTTTGTCTCTGACATCGCTTGTTTTCATTTGCGAGAATCAAAGTAATATCGATGTTATAGAAACGAAAAGGGATTTGATCGGTGGCATACAACACGCCCTTATTAAAAGAGGATGGTAGTTCGAGTTTTATCATACAACACGCCCTTATTAAAAGAGGATGGTAGTTCGAGTTTTATAAGCCCCGGAAAAAGAATCATTTGTTGATGAAGCTTGCACAAAATTGTTGGAGATACTTTCATTCTTACTCAGAACTGTTGTAGATACTTTCATTCTTACAGTTGAAGATACTTCCCATCTCTCACAAAATTGTTGGAGATACTTTCATTCTTACAGTTGAAGATACTTCCCATCTCGCACAAAATTGTTGGAGATACTTTCATTCTTACTCAGAACTGTTGTAGATACTTTCATTCTTACAGTTGAAGATACTTCCCATCTCGCACAAAATTGTTGGAGATACTTTCATTCTTACTCAGAACTGTTGGAGATGCTTTCATTCTTACCGTTGAAGATACTTCTCATCTCGCACAAAATTGTTGAGGATACTTTCATTCTTACTCAGAACTGTTGGAGCTACTTTCATTCTTACTCAAAACTGTTGGGGTTACTTTCCTACTCGTACAAAATTGTTGGAGATACTTTCATTCTTACTCAGAACTGTTGGGGCTACTTTCCTACTCGTACAAAATTGTTGGAGATACTTTCATTCTTACTCAGAACTGTTGGGGCTACTTTCCTACTCGTACAAAATTGTTGGAGATACTTTCATTCTTACTCAGAACTGTTGGAGCTACTTTCATTCTTACTCAGAACTGTTGGGGCTACTTTCCTACTCGTACAAAATTGTTGGAGATACTTTCATTCTTACTCAGAACTGTTGGGGCTACTTTCCTACTCGTACAAAATTGTTGGAGATACTTTCATTCTTACTCAAAACTGTTGGGGCTACTTTCCTACTCGTACAAAATTGTTGGAGATACTTTCATTCTTACTCAGAACTGTTGGAGCTATTTTCATTCTTACTCAAAACTGTTGGGGTTACTTTCCTACTCCTACAAAATTGTTGGAGATACTTTCATTCTTACTCAGAACTGTTGGAGCTACTTTCATTCTTACTCAAAACTGTTGGGGCTACTTTCCTACTCCTACAAAATTGTTGGAGATACTTTCATTCTTACTCAGAACTGTTGGAGCTACTTTCATTCTTACTCAAAACTGTTGGGGTTACTTTCCTACTCGTACAAAATTGTTGGAGATACTTTCATTCTTACTCAGAACTGTTGGAGCTACTTCCGTTCATGCAAAAAAAAAAAAAAAAATGTGGGAAAATTTATTTCTTACAAAAATTTGCAGATTTTACTTCCATTCTGAAATCAATTGTTGGAGAGGCTTCCTTTATTACGTAAAATTGTTGGAGCTACTCCATTTTATACTTGACAGTTGAAGCTACCTACATTCATTAATCAGTAAAACCAGTAAAATTAATCAAGGATCATTCCTTTCAGGAGAGAGTGGATCATAAAAATACCTCGATATAAAAAAAAAAATGACACATGCACTGAAAGGATCCAAGGAAGCTTTGGAAGTACAATCACGTCTAAGTTAAATCATTGGATTGTACATACACTACTTTTCCTAAACAAACTGCTAAAGCTACAACCAACCATAAATAAGTTTTAACGACAAAACAGAAATCTTAATAAATTAGCTGCTGTAATTGCATTTTTTTTTATCTCGAGGAAAACCGGTTAGTTGCCATCAACAACTACTGACAGATCTGCAACAAAATTCTTAGGTCGACTAAATTATTATTATTATTATTATTATTATTATTATTATTATTATTATTATTATTATTATTATTATTATTATTATTATTATTAATTGCTAAGCTACAACCCTAGTTGGAAAAGCAGGATGTTATAAGCCCAGGGGCCCTAACAGGGAAAATAGCCCAGTTATGAAAGGAAACAAGGAAAAATAAAATATTTTAAGAACAGTAACAACATTAAAATGAATGTTTTTTATATAAACTATAAAGACTTTTAACAAAACAAGAGAATGACGAATTAGAATAGTGTGCCAGAGTATACCCTCAAGCAAGAGAACTCTAACCCAAGACAATGGAAGACCATAGAACAGAGGCTATGGCACTACCCAAGACTAGAGAACAATGGTTTGATTTTGGAGTGTCCTTCTCCTAGAAGAGCTGCTTACCATAGCTAAAGAGAGTCTCTTCTGAGCCAGGAAAAGAAGACGAAACACACAACCAAACGAAATGGCTCACTGTTTACACAGGACAGAAAAAAATAAGAGCTAATCAGAATATTTTTTAAAATATGCCACCCATAAACTTCATCTGAAAAACCAATCTAAAAACCAAAATGCATCTTAAGAAGAGAAAAAAATCTATCTTAAATAAGAGAAAAAATATTTTAGAATATAACAAAATACATCCAATGTTATTAATTGGAAAGGAGAGAAATGGAAAATCGTATGATTCGAACCAGTCATGGAATATCTATGCTTATTATTATTATTATTATTATTATTATTATTATTATTATTATTATTGCAAGCTATGATATAACCCTAGTTGGAAAAGCAAGATGCTATAAGCCCAA
>NC_090745.1:112538626-112555268 GCF_036898095.1 Palaemon carinicauda | reverse complement strand
GAAAAAAAAAATATATATGGTGTAGATGGTAGGCATTCTATTTCATGTAATTGGAAATACATACAGAGACTCATTGCTGAGATTTGCAAAGAAGAGTTGTATGATAGTCTAAGAATTTCGGGGGGGGGGGGGAATAGCTAAATACTAAGAGAAGGGTAGTAGCATTAGGGGATTTGAATGCAAATGTAGACCACAGTGAAAAAGATGGTGTAGACAATAGGAGTTTCATGTAATTGCAAGTACATACAGAGACCCATGCATGAGTTTCGCAAAGGAGAAGAGGTGTATGATAGTAGATGAATTTCTGGGGGGGGGGGGGGGGTTCCGCAAAATACTAAGAGAAGGGGTAATAGCACTAGAAGATTTAAATGCAAATGTATACCACAGAGACAAAGATGGTGTAGAGGGTAGGCATTGTATTTCATGTAATTGCAAGTACATACAGATACCCATACATGAGATTTGCAAAGGAGAAGCGATGTATGATAGCATATGAATTTGGGGGGGGGGGGGAAGCTAAATACTAAAAGAAGGGGTAGCAGCGCTAGGTGATTTGAATGTAAATGTAGACAACAGGGAAAAAGATGGCCGAGGTAGGCATTCTATTTCATGTAATTGAAAGTACGTAGAGATCCATGCATGAGGTTTGCAAACGAAAAGAGATGTATGATATTAGATGAATTTCGGGGGGGGGGAGCTAAATATTAAGAGAAGGGGTAGTAGTTCTAGGGGATTTGAAGGCAAATGTAGACCACGGAAAAAGATGTAGATGATAGGCATCCTACTTCATGTAATTGCAAATAAGTACTAAAAGAAGGGGTAGCAGCGCTAGGTGATTTGAATGTAAATGTAGACAACAGGGCAAAAGATGGCCGAGGTAGGCATTCTATTTCATGTAATTGAAAGTACATAGATATCCATGCATGAGGTTTGCAAAGGAAAATAGATGTATGATATTAGATGAATTTCGGGGGGGAAGCTAAATATTAAGAGAAGGGGTAGTAGTTCTAGGGGATTTGAATGCAAATGTAGACCACAGAAAAAGATGTAGATGATAGGCATCCTACTTCATGTAATTGCAAATAAGTACATAGACCCATGCATGCGTTTTCCATAGAAGAGATGTATGATAATAGGTGAATTTCGGAGGGGGGTGGGTAGCAAAATACTAAAAGAAGGGGTAGTAGGACTAGAGGATTTGAATGTAAATGTAGACCATAGAGAAAGAGATGGTGTAGATGCTGGTAAGTTTAGAAAAGCTGGAAAAATTGAGAATGGGCGGCGTTTTTTGGAACTGTCTTCTGAAAGTTAATACTAAGCAGATAGCCAGAGGAGCAAGGCAACTGATGGTATGGAGAAGATACATAATTGTGATTAATTCTTGCCTAAACTAAAACAGAAAATTGAAAGTAGTTTAAATTCGAAAGAAATGGGGCTAGCAGTGCAATTCGGAAAAGAGAGTGTGAGAAAAGAAATAGGAGCTGATGAAAAATCAGCTTGGTTAAAGAAACCTAATTTTAAGTTATGGAGGAGTATGGATACTTCAAAGCTGATCAAACTACTTCTACACTGAAAACTTAAGGATATAGGAGGGGGTGAAAGAGAACTGAAAAAAAGTAAGATGATGAAAATAACACACTATTCTTAACTACGAACTACTAACTAGCTCTAACCCTACTGATCAAAACACAATTTCCTTAACTCCCATACTATCTTGAGCGTTTTAACGTCTTAGATAAAACGTCTGAATGGGTATGCTGAAATTAATCATCTGATCCCTAGTTTGCAGTTTGACTGTTGTAAAGGTCTTGAGACGGCCTTGCTTGTAGCAAGTGATATGCGTCTTATAATTGCCAATATTGTACATAAATCCCTTAATTGTAGTCAGGATGTATGTATGATTGGCCTTGATTTTAGTGCTGCCTTCGACCAAGGTAATCATGAGGCTCTTATTTTCAAACTTAATTAGAAGGGAGTAAGATGTTCTTTCCTCAGGATAGTAAATTACAAAAAGTAGTTGTTGATGGACATATATGTATTCATATATACACTGTATAAATACATAAATTATTTATATATATATATATATATATATATATATATATATATATATATATATATATATATACATACACACACACATATATTCAGGATAGTAAATTACAAAGAGTAGTTGTTGATGGACATAAATGCATTCATATATACACTGTATAAATACATAAATTATATATATATATATATATATATATATATATATATATATATATATATATATATATATATATATATATGTGTGTGTGTGTGTGTGTGTGTGTCTGTGTGTGTATGTATGTATGTATGTAATATACATGGGAATACATATAGTAAAAAAGAAACGTTCTTTATGCCTTAGTATAAAAATGCTCTTAGTTTTAAGATAGCGAAAACTTCAGATAACAAATTAAATTTTACCTAACTCTACACGGTGCATCGGACCTAATAATATTAATGACCAATTAAATCAGTCTCAGGTTCAATGGCTACTTTAAAAAAAACGATATAGTTATTTCTCATCTTATAAGACTTGAAAATTTCTCAAGGCTAAAAATAGTGTGTGAGATAGTAAAGTAACAATGTACGGCATTTACACTTATTTACACCATCGTTACATACTGTTTAAAAAAACCGTAATTCTAATCGGAAATTCTCCGTAAAAAATATGCTGTTCTCAGCCGTATTTTAGTAAAATACAGGCGACCGTAATTTTACACTACTCTATTATCATATTCTACGGGTTGGTGACCGTAATATCACTCCTTTACGCCAATATATCCGTTTTTAAAACGGTAAATGCCTGGCAACATTTATTCCAGGATTTTTACCATCTTTTCCGGCAAATTTTTAACACTGCACCTTTTATGTTTCAATGGTTCTGGTTTCATTTAGTTAAGTGAATAGGTGACCACCATAAAATCCTTTTGATAACGAAAGGTTAACTTCCACTATCTCTTATCAGTCACGGACGTTTTTTATTGGAAACTTCCCCACAAATTATAAAGATTTGGAACCTTGAAACAAGCCTATGGAGACTGGTGCTCGAGACATTAAATAATTAAGTCACGTGAATATTAATAAGCTTTATTATTATTATTACTATTATTATTATTATTATTATTATTATTATTAGCTAAGCTACAAGCCTGGTTGGAAAACCAGAATGCTATAAGCCCAAGGGTTCCAACGGAAAAGAGCCCAGTGAGGAAAGGAAATAAAGAATACTAAAAGAAAAGTAATTAGAATAAAATATTTTATTATTATTATTATTATTATTATTATTATTATTATTATTATTATTATTATTATTACTTGCTAAGCTACAACCCTAATTGGAAAAGCAGGATGCTATAAGCCCAGGGGCTCCAACATGGAAAATAGCCCAGTGAGGAAAGGAAACAAGGAAATAAGAGAAGTAATTAACAATTATAAAAAATATTCTAAGAACAGTAACAACATTAAAATAAATATTTCCTATAAAAACTATAAAAGCTATAGTAACAACATTAAAATAAAAGACAAATTCACTAAAAGAAGATACTGAGGGTACACTCAAGCACACTATTCTATCTTATTTATCTTCCTCTTGTTTTGTTAAAGTTTTTCTAGTTTATATAGGATATATTTATTTTAATGTTGTTACACTTTTTAAAATATTCTATTTCCCTTGTTTCCTTTCCTCGCTGGGCTATTTTCCCTGTTGGAGCCTCTGGGCTTATAGAATCCTGCTTTTCCAACTAGGGTTGTAGCTTAGCTAATAATAATAATAATAATAATAATAATAATAATAACCCACCCACCGCCATTTCATGGGGGGCTGGGAGGGCGGGGGGGGGGGGGGGGTTGGAGTTTGATCAGCAAGAATTCTGAAATTTAAGTAAACACGTCTTCAGTCTCGACGTTGAACTTCCGTCAATTAGGAGGTTGAAAAGGGAGGACAGGGACGGACGTCCTGCCTCATTCTGTCAAAAACATAATTAGGTAACCAAGGAAACGTTTTTTCCATGTTTTTATAGTTTATATGTGAAAGATCTAGTTTATAATTGTTACTGTTGCTAAAATATTGTATTTGAATTGTTTATTACTTCTCTTGTAGTTTGTTTATTCCTTATTTCCTTTTTTCACTGGGCTATTTTTTTCCTTGTTGGAGCCCTTTGGGTTATAGCAACCTGCTTTTCCAACTAGGGTTGTAGCTTAGCTAGTAATAATAATAATAATAATAGTAATAATAATAATAATAATAATTAATAATAATAATAATAATAATGATGATGATGATGATGATGATAATAACGACAACAACAACAACAACAACAACAATAATAATAATAATAATAATAATAATAATAATAATAATAATAATAATAATAATAATAGGTCCTTAAGTTGTTCCCATATGTTTAAATAATTTTCCCACCTTAAAGCAGAGGAAACATCTGTCTGGATGGATAGAGATATTTTTAAAAGACATTTTCACTCTATCGTCCAATAGCATTAGTTAACATCCAGAAACCAAAGACCTTCCTTTACGTCTAAACTTCCTTTTATTTTCTCTCCCGTTAAGTTAATATATTGGAGCTTCATTTCAATTAAATTTATTCCCAGTAACAACGATGGATCGACTAGACCTCAGTTTTCCTTGTAACAGACTTCAGGGTTACCAGATGATTTCCACTAGATTATCGTACATGAGCCTTAAAATTATCGTTTTTTAACCAAAGTTATCGTACATACTTTCAACATAATTATTAAGGAGTTACATAAATGGCTTATTTCAAGGTATTTTAGTATAATTGTTTAATTAACGCATTATATATATATATATACCTAAGGTATGTATCGTACAACGTACCGGACCCAAAATAATCGTACATGTACGATAATTATCGTACGTATGGCAACCTTGCTTGTTCCCGAATTCTTAAAGTTGTTTCGATTTTGTTTTAATTTGTACATAACCGGTTGATTACGATTTTTTATATACATTGTGGAATGGTGTTTTCTTTTTACCATTTTCTATGCCTTCATTTTTCTAAATTATCAAATCATCTCAAAATCTGATCCATTTTCTTCACCTGTTTACTTTTCTAATACAGATAATTCTTACGCGGCATATACTGTAACTATGCAAACAATTTATCTTATTTGCTTCGGCATTTTAATTTTCAATCATATTAACAAAATCCACACTTCATTTTCAATCATATTAACAAAATCCACACTTCATTTTCAATCATATTAATAAAATCCACACTTCATTTTCAATCATATTAACAAAATCCACACTTCATTTTCAATCATATTAACAAAATCCACACTTCATTTTCAATCATATTAACAAAATCCACACTTCATTTTCAATCATATTAACAAAATCCACACTTCATTTTCAATCATATTAACAAACTCCACACTTCATTTTCAATCATATTAACAAAATCCACACTTCATTTTCAATCATATTAACAAAATCCACACTTCATTTTCAATCATATTAACAAAATCCACACTTCATTTTCAATCATATTAACAGAATCCACACTTCATTTTCAATCATATTAACAAAATCCACACTTCATTTTCAATCATATTAACAAAATCCACACTTCATTTTCAATCATATTAACAAAATCCACACTTCATTTTCATAAAAGAGTTTCTTCAACAATCCCTACATCCTTTAAACCACCATTACTACATTACCCCATTGTACATTCTATCGTGGAAAAATATTCTAAGCCAATACATGTCCTATAAAGCTTTTTTTCTTTACTTTCAAACTTCTCACATAACTATCTAAAATATATGATTCAAACTCCTCTTCACAATCATAATCCTCATCGTCCTTCCTCTATAGATCCTTCAGTCATCTGTATTACACCCTCAAACAAAATCCTAGCATACACCATAATTGATATACTGAAAAATGTCATGTTTCTATTATTCTCATAATCTCCTCTGTCACCTTTACCATAAACAAACGAAGAATCGCTACACTAACTCATTCCTTCGGAAACTTTCCTTCACTCAGAGATACCTAACACACACAGGTCAGCCACATAAGCACACCTACAACCCGGCATGGCACCAACTAAATATTTCCATCAACTACTAGTACCTTTCAAACTTCTCACTCTTAATTACCCGCCGTAAATCCTTAACAGCTTCTACTATTTACATTTCCAAAGATATTCTAAACTATTTCACTTTCCTACACACGTTAATCCATTCCACTCTTGTGTAATCTAGTTCTACGTCGTTTTCATCCTCCTCATTCAACAAGCTCTCAAAACACTCGCTTCATAGATCCAGAAATATATTTATTTCAGGCAGAATTTCTCCATCGGTATCTTTAATTTTTACACCCATATTCTCCTAAACATTCCATGAACAACAAATTATTCTAAATGAATGCCTTGTTCATATTTATGTGTATGTGTTATAAAACCAAATATAAGATGAAATATGTCGCCTGCCGGAAACGATACCCTCCTAATTCAGGCATCAGTTAAGAAGGATAATCCGATAACTGATGCAGGAACACATTTCAAACAACCCAGATGCTGATCCCAGATAAATTTCAGACTAAACTACAAATACCAACGAGAACAAAAGCTATCACTGCTCTTGTTTGCCTTAGCTCAGAATACGACTCGACTGTGAGACAAGAATAGACATCGTTCAAAGCTGTGGAGGTATGTAGGACGTTGCTAGCCACAATGACCTCTCCATTTTACATGCTAATTTGAGTACAATTGTCTCTACAAAACCATAATTCAATTGTAACAACATCCATATAAGTCAGACAGTAAGTGTTTTCCCAGGACACGAGTCCGAAATTAAAAGAGGGATAAACATGGAATGGAGAACATTTGGTTAACAAACTGAGATTATGAAAAGCTAAATGCAATTTTCTCTAAAAAAATAAGTTTTAACGTTAAGCATCACAAATCTGAAGCCTTACTAAAACCTCAGAACATAAGCTAGTTACAACTCAAAGAGCTATGGAAAGGATAATGATGGGAATAACACAAAGAGACAGAAAAAGAGCAATATGGAAACGAGAGCAAATTAAAGTAGAGGATATTCTAACATGTAAGAAAAAGAAATGGACATGGGAAGGACATATAAATGAGAACGACTTATAATAATTGGACATTAAGTATAACACAATGGGTCTGTAGAAAAAAAAAAAAAAAAGTATGGGGAAGGAAGGGAAGACAATGGTTCGACGAACTAAGAAAGTTTGCGAGTGAGGACTAGCATAGATAGACCATATACTGACGTAAGTGGAAGGACGTGTTTTGCAGTGCACTAGTAAAGGCTAATGATGATGATGATACTGATGATGATGATAGGAATGTATGAAACTTACGCATATATATATATATATATAAGAACTGCGTCACAGACTGCATGAAAACATCTTTAATAATGAACTATTTGACCGGATACAGTAATCAGCAGGATGTTATTATGAAGTCTGGGTGATAAAATCGAAAGCCTGTTGCCATTTTAAACAACTGGACATCGTAAATACAGCAGCCGAGTCAAGATCGGAAAAACACTTGGTAATATTGGTATCGAATTTCTTATGTTAAATTTGTTTTAATTGCAATCGGTTTCTACATCAACATTATCTTTTTTTTTTATAATTCGTCCACTTAGTTATCATCATTATTAGTATCTCTATTAGCATCGTTATTAACTCCGCCAACGAAGTTGGAAGGAAGTTACGCTTTCGTCCTTGTTTGTCTGTTTATTTGTGAACAACTTCTTGGCCACAATTTTACTTATAGAGTAGTGAAACTCTCAGGTATTAATTGTTATGTTTATACGTCGAAGTGATTCAATTTCGAAAGTCCTACGTCAAAGTTCAAGGTCAAAATCGGGCAAAAGGTCGATCGAATTAACTCTTAACTTTAACCCCAACTTCGCACATGGTTTTCACACAGTCTTCAAATACGCCTACGGTCTAATTTTATTATGGGAAAGGCAAGCTGGTTTCAAGAAATAAGCTCCCGTGGCGGATGTCTGCACTCTCAAGAGTGCTTTTCATTATGCTATAATCAACATTAATCCTTGAGAAACTTAGAATTTGTCGTATAACAATTAATCTTCAAGGACAATGTGGTGTGTTATCGGCGATGGATCATTTTCAAAGGAAATAACCTTATCAATTTAAGATGTTTAATCTAAAGCGTCATTTACTGTAGAACCATTTAGGAAATGGGGTTTGTTATACATCTCCAATATCAAATACATCACCCTATAAACTTTATGACTACCTCTCGGATCATTGTTATAGTAGTAGTAGTAGTAGTAGTAGTAGTAGTAGTAGTAGTAGTAGTAGTAGTAGTAGTAGTACTAGTAGTAGAAGAGGAGGAGAAGGAGGAGAAAGATAGAATGGGGAAAGGTTAGGTTTTGTTAGATCAAATCTTCCGTACTGGATTTGGAAAGAATTTAAGAATTTAGGTCCTGGTAGGACATTCACCGCCAAAGTGCAACTGGGGTGAAAACCAAAATTCTGTAATCATCTATAAGTAGTAGGTTGGCTAGGGCACCAGTCACCCATTGAGATACTACCGCTAAATTACGGGGTCCTTTGACTGGCCAGAAATTACTACATTGGATCCTTCTCTCTCGTTACGGTTCATTCTCCCTTTGCCTACACATACACCAAATAGTCTGGCCTATTCTTTACATATTCTCCTCTGTCCTCATACACCTGAAAACACTGAGATTACCAAACAAATCTTCTCTCAAGGGTTTATTACTGCACTATAATTGTTCAGTGGCCACTTTCCTCTTGGTAAAGGTATAAGAGACTCTTTAGCTATGGTAAGCAGTTCTAGGAGGACACTCCAAAATCAAACCATTGTTCTCTAGTCTTGAGTAGTGCCATAGCTTCTCTACCATGGTCTTCCACTGTCTTGGGTTAGAGTTCTCTTGCTGGAGGGTACACTTGGGCAAATTATTCCATCTTATTTCTGTTCCCCTTGTTTTTGTTAAAGTTTTCATAGTTTGTATATGAAATATTTATTTTAACGTTGTTACCTTTCTTAAAATATTTTATTTTTCCATATTTCCTTTCCCCACCGGGTTATTTCCCCTGTTGGGATCTCTGGGCTTATATCATCCTGCTTTTCCAACTAGGGTAGTAGCTTGGGTAATAATAATAATAATAATAATATTAATAATAATAATAATAATAATAATAATAATAATAATAATAATAATAATAATAATAATAATAATCAACTAATCAACTCAAGGAGATTTCTGGATGACACTTTTTCGCTCCAAACTTCCTTATCAATTGTTGTAAATTCAACCTCTAAGAACACCATCATGATCAACTTGACATCAAATGACTGATGACGCAAATTATTATTATTATCTAGACAGCAAATGACTGAGTGCAAATATTATACTATCAAGGTTAGATAAAACCTTTTTTCGAATGACGTCAAACAGTTGCTTATCAAAAAAAGAAGTGTCATAATTAGCTTTTTTTACGTGTACTTGGAATCAATGAGAGAGAGAGAGAGAGAGAGAGAGAGAGAGAGAGAGAGAGAGAGAGAGAGAGAGAGAGAGAGAGAGAGAGAGAGAATATCATTGATGAAATATAAAATATCTATTTTAGGCAAATGATCCAGCACATCTGAAAGTTGAACTAATGTCTACAGAAGTAATATATACTTAAATCGTTTTTTACCTTAGAATTTTCCTTTCTCTTTATAGCTATTAATTTAGACTATATACTGTATTTCCCAACATTCAAGATATTGTGATAAGAAAAACTGCTAATTACAAGAAGAGAAATAAAATACTGGTAAACGGAAGCAGAAAACGGCTTTTGCACTCTGGTGACCAACATTTCGTTGAATAAGTTTAATGAAAAAAAAATGTATAACTCGTAATATGTTAATAAAAAAAAACTATGCTTTTTGGGAATAAGTGAAAAATTAGCTCCATTCTGAACATTTGAAATGGTGATGAGGATGATGATCACGACACGCAGAAAAGATGTAATCAACAAAGTTATAGATGTTCCGAAACATAAGATATAAATATACCATAAACTCAGAAGTAAAATCATTATCAAGAAGAGAGACATAAGGAGGCTACAATCTCACGATAAGGCAAGTTACCGTTTTCAGTAGATGAGAGAAAATGAGCAGCATATCTTATTGTTCAGTTTTCCAATCCATTGCTGCTAGCCATTAGCGCTTATTTAATTATCAAATATGATTATTAGATGAAAATGGTAATACAACAAAGTAGCTACTGTATTTATGCAATATTAATTAGCATGCTATAGGCCATAGGGGATCTACTGTAATCGCAATAAATAATCATAATAGTTACCGCTAAACTGTTCATTCTCTTAACTGGCGTTCTTTAAAGAAAACGTTAATGATTCTACGGTAACTATAATAATCATGAATTAAGCTTCCAAAATTATAACGTATTACTATGAATACCATGATTAATTATATCACCATTCATGCATATTACAAATTTTGAAGTTCATTTCCAGTGCAGAAATCTATTTCTATTATGTTTAAATTATTTACATTTTCTTTAAACAGAAAAAGGTAAAACAATAATATTAAACATAAAACACAATTCTAATAGAAATTTATCTACTTATTAAAAACCAAGAAAAAGCAAGTTTTCTTTATTTAAAAAAGCCAACTTCTGCCCGTATATACTACAAGAATACAACAATTTTGTGATATTACGAAATTAATTCTTACCAATCAGAGTTACATGGACGTCCTTCTAGCCTACCTACACATAAACACGTTATATATATATATATATATATATATATATATATATATATATATATATATATATATATATATATATATATATATATATATATATATTTATGTATATATATATATATATATATATATATATATATATATATATATATATATATATATATACAGTATAATATATATATATATATATATATATATATATATATATATATATATATATATATATATATATACATATTTATATATGTAATGTATGTATGTATATATACTATATGTATGTATGTATGTATGTATGTATATGTATATGTATATATATATATATATATATATATATATATATATATATATATATATATATATACACAGTATATATATAATATATGCCCATATATATATATATATATATATATATATATATATATATATATATATATATATATATATATATATATATATATATATATATTACATAAAATCGGTTGTAATAACTTAATGACTTTCACTGCTCTTTTACTTTGCATAACAGCAATACAAGAGTACAGCTTTCTGATACCCAGCAAGTCTCTAGACGTAAGACTGCTAGGCATTTGACCTTTTTCTTGACCCCAACAGACACTATACTAATTTTTTTTTAATGAGGCGTATTTGCACTGACTCGCAGCGGTGTCCTTTTAGCTTGGAAAAGTTTCCTGCTATCTGATTGGTTAGAATTTGTCCAACCAATCAGCGATCAGGAAACGTTTCCGAGCTAAAATGACACCCCTGCGAGTCGGTGCAAATCTGCTTGTCTAAAGATAATTGACTATAGTACCCACATAAATCCGGGTGAACATTGAGCGAAAGTCCAGTACTGAACAAAATTCTCAGTGGCAGTATGGTCCTTCTTCAGTGGATTCTCTCACTCCTAAGCAGGAATTGAAATTGAGATCACTCGGAGAAAAAAATCGAGATCAATCCGTCGAAAATTGAGATCACTCGATGGAAGTATCCGGCGAATACCACGTTGTTATTTCGACCAATATAATCTCTATTCTCTGCCTAGAATAGATATATGGGATATAGTTTGCAGAACAGATGATGAAGCTACATAAACAACTGCAACGCGTATCCGTAAAATTATCAGTGCATAACAACGATAGTTTACAGATAACGAATTAGATTGTCCGACCCATGGAGAGTCTTTAGTAATATACCCTAAACAGTTGACCTCTTCGTCCGAGCTCCAAGACAAGTGCTCCATTCACAAGTACAATATCAAGCAAATAAAAAAGCACATACTGACTACGTCACTCAAAAGCAGGCCCCAAAACTGTATGGGTCCTGATAAAAACTATCAAGCAAATAAAAAAGCACATACTGACTACGTCACTCAAAAGCAGGCCCCAAAACTGTATGGGTCCTGATAAAAACTATCAAGCAAATAAAAAAGCACATACTGACTACGTCACTCAAAAGCAGGCTCCAAAACTGTATGGGTCCTGATCAAAACTATCAAGCAAATAAAAAAAACACATACTGACTACGTCACTCAAAAGCAGGCCCCAAAACTGTATGGGTCCTGATAAAAACTATCAAGCAAATAAAAAAGCACATACTGACTACGTCACTCAAAAGCAGGCCCCAAAACTGTATGGGTCCTGATAAAAACTATCAAGCAAATAAAAAAGCACATACTGACTACGTCACTCAAAAGCAGGCCCCAAAACTGTATGGGTCCTGATAAAAACTATCAAGCAAATAAAAAAACACATACTGACTACGTCACTCAAAAGCAGGCTCCAAAACTGTATGGCTCCTGATCAAAACTTTTTAAAAAATGAGAACTTCTGTACTTACCCCCGTGAACTTTGTATCTCCTCAGGCGTCTAGGAGACCTCAATGTCCCAAATCCGTCCATCGTCGCAGAATCCGGACCAAGGTGAGTGGAACACCTGATTGTAGGAAATAAAGAAAATAAGACGCCCATTATATGTGGCTGAATACAAAATGATGGCCTCTTAATAGGGACCATTTTCATCAGTTAGTTTTCTAGTTCTTTTCCCTTACAGCTTTGCATATAATTTTGCTATATCTCAAGTTATTTCTTTATATTATGAAAACAATAAACAGTATATGCATATGTAAGAATGTATAAAGTCATAAGTATATTTACAAGCAGATGAAAGTAACTCGGTTACATGTCTTCAATATCATAGCAGTTATAGTTATCAATAATTGTCATAATATGCACAGATTTATATTACATTGTAAGTCTTACATGCCATAAAAAGCACTGTATTTACATTTAAAACATACACCAATCAAATATTAAAAGGCTTGAAATCAATTATATGGAAGATATCAAATCGTTTATCAAAAGCATAGTCCATAAAGATATTTACCTATGGTGATGTGGACCTGGACGACGAGAGGGACTCCTCTTTTCCTTGATATTAGTTGTTATTTCCTGATCTGAATAAGACAAAATATGGAGAATCTTCATATATATATATATATATATATATATATATATATATATATATATATATATATATATATATATATCGAGTAGTTTAATTCTTATAGCAAGAGTATATGTTTACACAGTATGGAACAGGTGTCAATATCTCCATTTTATCATTTTAGATTTATTTGTGATATGCAGTTAATATGAAAGAGAGAGAGAGAGAGGAGAGAGAGAGAGAGAGAGAGAGAGAGAGAGAGAGAGAGAGAGAGAGAGAGAGAGAGAGGTGAATTTATATCCCTATTGTAAAATCATGAGTTTATATAGTAATGAACAAGCCTGTCTCAATATTTCCAATTTACCATTTTAGATTGATTTCTGATATGCCTTTGATATGAGAGAGAGAGAGAGAGAGAGAGAGAGAGGAGAGAGAGAGAGAGAGAGAGAGAGAGAGAGAGAGAGAGAGAGAGAGAGAGAGAGAGTTATATACCTATAGTAAAATTATGAGTTTATACAGTACTGAACAAGCCTGTCTCAATATCTCCATTTTATCATTTTAAGTTGATTTCGAGAGAGAGAGAGAGAGAGAGAGAGAGAGGAGAGAGAGAGGAGAGAGAGAGAGAGAGAGAGAGAGAGAGAGAGAGAGAGAGAGAGAGAGAGAGGTGAATTTATATCCCTATTGTAAAATCATGAGTTTATACAGTATTGAACAAGCCTGTCTCAATATCTCCATTTTGTCATTTTAAGTTCATTGAGAGAGAGAGAGAGAGAGAGAGAGAGAGAGAGAGAGAGAGAGAGAGAGAGAGAGAGAGAGAGAGAGCGTTTTCAAATCTGAGCTGAATCTTTATTTCAGAGACGGGCAGAAAGATTGTACATTGAAGAAAGCCTCAATCCAGACATGCCTAATGTAACCATAATTATATGTTCAAAATTTTCTCGTCACTCCCATCTTACCTTTCAAAAGAGGAGGTAGTTTCTTAACGTTATTGAGTTTTGAGTTACGGGAAGACATGACTTTAGTTTGATAATCTTCCTTTTCTGTTCTTCAGTCCCTCTTCTCGTTTTAACTTGGAATCACAGCTTTCAAGATGAAGTAATAATGTCTGAAGTTGTAATAACAGTCATTTGAGAGAAACCTTTTGATGTTTTCACGCGTTAATACTTGGCTAAACCTGAAAGAAAAATATGCAGATGTTAGGAACAGATATGAAGAGAAAAATTTGGAGATATATTCATAGTCGCCCCAGAGATTCCAGGCGAAATAAGTCCCACCCCCTCATGACGTCATAACCAATCATGTTGCCCCCCTCGTTAACAGCGGTCACAACACATTCCCCCTTGAAGTGATTATAAGTTGGTATCGTTTGAAACTTGTAAGGGGATGTATTGTGACAGCTGCTAACGTGGGAGGCAACGTAATTAGCTATGACGTCAGTAAAGCTTATTTCGCCCGGAATCTTTGAGGCTATTTACATATGTATGTGAATGCATTGATTTATGTATACAGTATGTGTGTGTATATATATAATATATATATATATATATATATATATATATATATATATATATACATATATATATTGTATATATATACATATACATACATACATATATATATATATATATATATATATATATATATATATATATATATATATATGTAGGTGTTTGTGTGCGTAATTGTATTGCCTGATCAAGCCACTGTAACACACTCTAGTCTATAAAATTATACGGATAGTGTATTCGCTGAGAAACATACAAGAAAATTATTTTTACCACAATCCTACTTCCAGTACCGAATACGGAGTAACCATAACATTGTCCTCTTCATACATCAAAACAGAAGGTTTATCAATAATTTGCTAAACAGGCCTCATCAGTAGTGCATTAAATCCGGTAGCATATTTTGACAACCGCATCTTTTAAACACTTTTTATGCTATCTATCCAGCCGGCTGTAGATCTATTTTTCTACTCTCTCCTAACCACTTTGAATTCTGCATTCTTTTACAAACCTATCATCATTATCTAATCTTTCCCTCATTGATCATTTAATTCATTCTTTCAGCTGTTATCCTTTTTTATCACAACGTACTCCCTATTTCCCATACCTTCAATTCTTCTTACGCTACATATACTCTGCATATTAAACAACGAAAAATGTTCATCTCAAAAGTTTCAAACATTCATTCTTTTATATTCAATATCCAGATTCAACTTCTATAAAGAACAGTTGGCTCAAACAATCTTCACAAAATACTCAAGTTTATTTCCGATCTTTTGCATATACCTTGCTACCTTTCTTGGTCCATTTAATCTGCGACTCGCCTTGTCTCTCATCTTACTTTTATTCGTTATGTCTATTCTAAGATTTCTGTGCAAATGAGAAGTCTTCGTTCGTTCGTTTGTTCGTTTTAGATTGCCTTGCCTTATGCCAGGCACGGGCTCTTGCGTTGGCAGCCCATAAAAGGAGAAGTCTGAAACCATCAAAATCAATTCATTGATCCATCTTTCAAATTCATCCTGTTAACCTTACTCAGACTCATTATTATTATTATTATTATTATTATTATTATTATTATTACTTGCGAAGCTACAACCCTAATTGGAAAAGCAGAATGCTATAAGCCTGATGGCTTCAACAGAGAAAATAGCCCAGTGAGGAAAAGAATTAAGGAAACTAAAAGAGAAGTAATCAAAATAAAATATTTTGAGAACTGTAACAACGTTAAAATAAATCTTTATATATATATATATATATATATATATATATATATATATATATATATATAATATATATATATATATATATATATATATATATATATATATATGCTAAACACTTCCAAACTCTATTTCCTGTCATGTCTTTTCACAATTCAAATCTGTACTGAACCACATACAAACATTAATAATCCCACATTACATTAACACCCCTTTTCTTATCCCATATTTCCATCGGCAAGAATATTGAAAAGCTATTGAAACGAACAATAAACTTATTCCAAAACAATTTTAATAACCAAATAAATAAGTCTTTCATCTGTATACATCTTGTCAAGTGCTTTGCTTGCATGATCAAAGCATTCAACAGCTTCAATAGGTTTATCTTCTATTCAATACACCCTCATTCTCCATATTGGCTCTAACTATTCTACATACTGTATAAAATATACAATTTTCCCTTATTTTCAAACATCTCATATCATTAATTATAACAAATACATGATAAAAAAAAACTTCTTTTTGTCTGAAACCACACTTTACTTTAATTGTGCATCATTTTGTCACGCATTCTTATTAAAAAATCTTACCAAAGACCTTCCTTTCCTGAAATATTACAGTCACCGCAACCATCTGTATTATTTTAC
>NC_090745.1:112526126-112531126 GCF_036898095.1 Palaemon carinicauda | reverse complement strand
AACCATAAACCCCCCACTATGAACCACTTGGTCTCTGTAGACTAGGTCCTACCCCCAAAAAATAACATTAATAATAGTATTAATATCATTCAAATTATGATCCTCTTCATTATTATCCTTATTATCAATTTAAATACAAGTCAAATATGACATACAACCTAAATTCTTATTAAGCCCAACTAAAAACACAGATATAGAAGCAGTGAAGGAAAATGCCAAATTCTGACAGCAAAACGAAAAAAATTGAGTTTGCGTTAATCTTTCCAAATAAAAGATATGACTCAAATGCGAGGAAGCTACCACCTTGAAAAGTGAGAAATCTACCTTAACAAATTTTCTTGAAAACGTCGGTTTTGATTAGATTAGAATATCGGTACGTTATCAAATGAACACATTTTTTACAAGGCATGATCAATCTAACAATGTTATCTGACTTCATATGAATGCGAGCAGTTTAGTGCACGACCAGTAACGCTCCGGGTAAAGGTGAGACGCTTTTCATAATCGTTATTATTATTATTATTATTATTATTATTATTACTATTACTATTATTATCATTATTATTATTATTATCATTATTATTACTTGCTAAACTACAACCATAGTTGGGAAAGCAGGATGCTTTAAGCCCAGGGAACCCCAACAGGGAAAATTGCAAAGTGAGGAAAGAAAACAAGGAAAAATAAAATATTTTAAGAACTATAACATTAAAATAAATATTTCCCATACAAACTTTAAAAACTTGAACAAAACAAGAGGAAGAGAAATAAGATAGAATAGTGTGCCCGAGTGTACCCTCAGGCAAGAGAAGTCTAACCCAAAACAGTGGAAGACCATGGTACAGAGGCTATGGCACTACTCAAGACTAGAGAACAATGGTTTGATGTTGGAGTGTCCTCCTAGAAGAGCTGATTACCATAGCTAAAGAGTCTCTTCTACCCTTACGAAGAGGAAAGTAGCCACTGAGGAATTACAGTGCAGTATTGAACCTCTTGAGAGAAGAAGAATTGTTTGGTAATTTCAGTGATGTCAAGTGTATGAGGAAAGAGGAGAATGTGAAAATAATTGGCAAGACTATTCTGTGTATGTGTAGGCAAAAATGAAATGAGCCGTAACCAGAGACAGGGGTCCAATGTAGTATTATCTGGCCAGTCAAAGGACTCATTAACTCTCTAGTAGTAGTTAAAAAACATACAGCACTATCTCCCAAAAATAACATGAAGGAAAAGGATCTCATGATACCCAGATTTACTGAGTATTCACTAAACAATAATCAAAATAAACCTACTAATAAGAGCTGAGATAAAAAGAAATTTATATAATTTATAAGAATATTTATTAATGTGATTCTATTTCATACACAAGGCCGATCAATCAACACTGAAAATGGACGCCGTGGATAAGGTTGAGAATACTCATGAAGATACCACTGATTCAAGGTATTTACCCTGTCTTTCAAGGTATATGCCAAGTACGGCTGTCTGTCTGTCTGTCATTGATTCAAGGTATTTGCCAATTACGCCAGTCTGTCATTAATTCAAGCTATTTGCCAATTAGGTCTGTCTGTCAGTCATTAATTCAAGGTATTTGCCAATTACGTCTGTTTGTCTGTCTGTCATTAATTCAAGGTATTTACCAATTACTGTCTGTCTGTTTGTCTGTGTGCCTGTCATTAATTAAATGTATTTGCCAATTACGTCTGTCTGTCTGTCACTAATTCAAGGTATTTTCCAATTACGTCTGTTTGTCTCTCTGTTTGTCTGTGTGTCATTAATTCAAGGTATTTCCCAATTACGTCTGTCTGTCTCTCTGTTTGTCTGTGTGTCTGTCATTAATTCAGGGTATTTGCCAATTACGTCTATCTGTCTGTCTGTTTTTCTGTCTGTCATTAGTTCAAGGTATTTGCCAATTACGTCTGTCTGTCTCTCTGTTTGTCTGTGTCTGTCATTAATTCCAGGTATTTGTCAATTACGTCTGTCTGTCTGTCTATGTTTGTCATTCATTCAAGGTATTTGCCAATTATGTCTGTCTGTCTGTCTGTCATTGATTCAAGGTATTTGTCAATTATGTCGGTCTGTCTCTCTGTTTGTCTGTCATTAATTCAAGGTATTTGCCCATCACGTCTGTCTGTCTGTCTGTTTGTCTGTCTGTTTGTCATTAATTCAATATATTTGTCCATTACGTCTGTCTGTCAGTCTGTGTCGGTATGTCTGTCATTAATTTAAGGTATTTGCCAATTACGTCTATCTGTCTGTCTGTCTGTCATTAATTCACTGCCTGTTTGTCTGTCTGTCATTAATTCAATGTATTTGCCAATTATGTGTATCTGTCGGTCTGTTCGTCTTGCCATTAATTCAAGGTATTAGCCAATTACGTCAGTCTGTCTGTCTATTAATTAAAGGTATTTGCCAATTACGTGCATCTGTCTGTCTGTTTGTCTTGCCATTAATTCAAGGTATTTGCCAATTACGTATGTCTGTCTGTCTTTTTGTCTGTCTGTCATTAATTCAAGGTATTTGCCAATTACGTATGTCTGTCTGTCTTTTTGTCTGTCTGTCATTAATTCAAGGCATTTGCCAATTACGTATGTCTGTCTGTCTTTTTGTCTGTCTGTCATTAATTCAAGGTATTTGCCAATTACGTCCATCTGTCTGTCTACTTGTCTGTCTGTCATTAATTCAAGGGATTTGCCATTTACGTCTGTCTGTCTGTCTTTTTGTCTGTTTATCATTAATTCAAGGTATTTGCCAATTTCGTCTATCTGTCTGTCTGCCATTAATTCAAGATATTTGCCAATTACGTCTATCTGTCAGTTTGTCTTGACAATAATTCAAGGATTAATGTCAATTACGTCCGTCTGTCTGTCTGTCATAAATTCAAGGTATTTGCCAATTACGTCTGTCTGTCTGTCTGTCTGTTTGTGTATGTGTCTTTCATTAATTCAAGGTATTTGCCAATTACGTCTATCTGTCTGTCTGTTTTCTGTGTGTCATTAATTCAAGATATTTGCCAATTACGTCTATCTGTCTGTCTGTCTGTCATTAATTCAAGGTATTTGCCAATTACGCCCATCTCTCTGTCTATTTGTCTATCTGTCATTAATTCAAGGTATTTGCCAATTACGTCTATGTATCTGTCTGTTTGTCAGTCTATCATTAATTCAAGGTATTTGCCAATTACGTCTATCTCTCTATATGTCTGTCATTAATTCAAGGTATTTGCCAATTACGTTTATCTGTCTGTCTGTTTGTCCTGACAATAATTCAAGGTATTTGTCAATTACGTATGTTTGTCTGTCTGTCATTAATTCAAGGTATTTGCCAATTACGTCTATCTATCTGTCTGCTTGTCAGTCTATCATTAATTCAAGGTATTTGCCAATTACGTCTATCTCTCTATATGTCTGTCATTAATTCAAGGTATTTGCCATTTACGTTTATCTGTCTGTCTGTTTGTCCTGACAATAATTCAAGGTATTTGTCAATTACGTATGTTTGTCTGTCTGTCATTAATTCAAGGTTTTTGCCAATTGCGTCTGTCTGTCTGTCTGTTTGTCTGTGTCTCTGTCATTAATTCAAGGTATTTGCCTATTACGTCTACCTGTCGGTCTGTTTTCTGTCTGTCATTAATTCAAGGCATTTGCCAATTACGTCTATCTGTCTGTCTGTTTGTCTGTCTATAATTAATTCAAGGTATTTGCCAATTACGTCTATCTGTCTGTCTGTTTGTCTGTGTGTCATTAGTTCAAGATATTTGCCAATTACGTCTATCTGTCTGTCAGTTTGTCTGTCTGTAATTAACTCAAGGTATTTGCCAATTACGTCTATCTGTCTGTCTGTCATTAGTTCAAGATATTTGCCAATTACGTCTATCTGTCAGTCTGTTTGTCTGTCAGTAATTAATTCAAGGTATTTGCCAATTACGTCTATCTGTCTGTCTGTTTGTCTGTGTGTCATTAATTCAAGATATTTGCCAATTACGTCTATCTGTCTGTCTGTCTGTCATTAATTCAAGGTATTTGCCAATTACGTCTATCTGTCTGTCTGTCTGTCATTAATTCAAGGTATTTGCCAATTACGTCTGTGTCTGTCTGTCTGTCTGTCATTGATTCAAGGTATTTGCCAATTACGTCTATCTGTCTGTCTGTTTGTCTTGCCATTAATTCAAGGTATCTGCCAATTACGTCTATCTGTCTGTCTGTTTGTCTTGACATTAATTCAAGGTATTTGCCAATTACGTCTGTCTGTCATTAATTCAAGGTATTTGCCAATTACGTCTACCTGTCTGTCTGTTTGTCTGCCATTAATTCAAGGTATTTGCCAATTACGTCTATGTGTCTGTCTGTCATTAATTCAAGGTATTTGCCAATTATGTCTATCTGTCTGTCTGTCTGTCATTAATTCAAGGTATTTGCCAATTACATTAGTCTGTCTGTCTGTCTGTCTGTCATAAATTCAAGGTATTTGCCAATTAATGTATGTCTGTCGGCCTGTCTGTCTGTCTGTCATTAATTCAAGGTATTTGCCAATTACGTCTGTCTGTCTGTATGTCCGTCTGTCTGTCTGTCTGTCATTAATTCAAGGTATTTGCCAATTAATGTATGTCTGTCTGTCATTAATTCAAGGTATTTGCCAATTACATTAGTCTGTCTGTCTGTCTGTCATTAATTCAAGGTATTTGCCAATTAATGTATGTCTGTCTGTCTGTCTGTCTGTCAGTCATTAATTCAAGGTATTTGCCAATTACGTCTATCTGTCTGTTAGTCTCCGAGGATTCCATTAAGAAAACATTTTTTTTTTGTATGAAAAGAAATAAACTATAGTAAAGAATTTAGAAGAAAAAAAATCGTCAAAACGAACAAATTAGTACTGATTCAAATATCATAAAAACTAAAGTGACTATTGTTATTTTATCATTGAAATTCCAACAATGAAAATTGGACAACGAAAAATAATGGCAAGGCCAATATAAACTATATTATCATTTGCATTTGCTTTCG
>NC_090745.1:112513626-112521126 GCF_036898095.1 Palaemon carinicauda | reverse complement strand
TAATAATAATAATAGCAACAACAACAATAATAATAATAATAATAATAATAATAATAGCAACAACAACAACAACAATAATAATAATAATAATAATAATAATAATAATAATAATAATAATAATAATAATAATAATAATAATAATAATAAGACGTAAATACTGTAACATCTCACGAACAATTTCTTCCCAGGTTTGTACGCTTTCCGAACCAAGCAGTACGAGGAAGAAAAAAGTGTCTTTGTTCACTTCCTGACCAAAGTTCTCAACGAAGACGGGGACAGAGAAGATTTGGCCTCCATGCTGCTCAGAGTTACTCGAGAAGTAGGTATTGATTACGAATCCAGGTCTTTAAGGGAGGATATGAATAATAAGAAACAAATCCCATACATTGGGTCAACACTCATGCGAAAAATTAAGTTTTTCTAAGAATTGTCAGAAATAAATTTTGTTGATATTTATGCTGTTTGACCAGGATAGCCGAGACCAGAAACATTATGGTATCAAAGAAGTATTAAAAACTGGTACGAAAATGAAAGTAAAACTGGTCTATCTAATGCTTATATTCTATGGAAAAATCAAGTTTTTCTAAGAATTGTCAAAACTAAATTTTTGACATTCATGATGTTTGATCCGGATGGACCAGACCAGAGACATTATTGTATTAAAGAAACATTAAAAACTGGTAAGAAAATGAAAGTAAAACTGGTCTTTCTAATGCTTATATTCTAAGGAAAAATCAAGTTTTTCTAAGAATTGTCAAAAAAAAAAAAAAAATGACATTCATGATGTTTGACCCAAACCAGAGACATTATGGTATTAAAAACTGGTAAGAAAATGAAAGTAAAACTGGTCTTTCTAATGCTTATATTCTAAGAAAAAATAAATTTTTTCTAAGAATTGTCCAAAAAAAAAAAAATTGACATTCATGATGTTTGACCCAAACCAGAGACATTATGGTATTAAAAACTGGTAAGAAAATGAAAGTAAAACTGTTCTTTCTGATGTTTATATACTAAGGAAAAATCAACTTTTTCTAAGGATTGTCAAAATATATTTTATTGACATTCGTGATATTTGACCCGGATGACCGAGACCAGAGACATTATGGTATTAAAAACTGGCAAGAAAATGAAAGTAAAACTGTTCGTTCTAATGTTTATATACTAAGTAAAATCGGGTTTTTCTAAGAATTGTCAGACTTTTTTTTTTTTATTAACATTCATGATGTTTGACCCGGATGACCCAGACCAGATTTATTATAGTATTAAAAACTCGTAAGAAAATGAAAGTAAAACTGTTCGTTCTAATGTTTATATACTAAGGCAAAATCAGGTTTTTATAAGAATTGTGCCCAAGTTTTTTTTTATTGATATTCATGATATTTCACCAGGATGATCCAGACCAGATTTATTATAGTATTAAAAAAAATGAAGTAAAATAGTTCTTTCTAATGTTATATACAAGTTGAAATATTACATTTAAAATGCGTACGAAATATAAGATGAATGTTCCTGTTAACCTTTAAAATGCCTTAAGAACAAACGCAAAATAGCAAGAAAATGTAATAAATGGTTTCATACCAATAAAAAAAAAGTATATTACTATTAGGAAAGCAGAAATATCATGACGTGTAAAAAAAACCGAGTAAACTTCAAAGGGGTTTCTATATAATTCGGTTTTCGCTTCAATCAAAACAAATGGAATAATGAATGCAGTTTAATAGTAATGAGGAAGTTTTTATAAATTTGACTTTAGTATAAATGTGTAAAATTGTGGAGAGTAAATTTTCCTTACACTTATGTCTAACAAATTATTTGATTGAAATGTTAATAAAGTTGATATTAGTAAATATGTGTAAAATTATGGAGAGTAAATTTTCCCTACACTTATGTCTAACATGAATTATTTGATTGAAATGTTAATAAAGTTGATATTAGTAAATATGTGTAAAATTATGGAGAGTAAATTTTCCCTACACTTATGTCTAACATGAATTATTTGATTGAAGAAGTATTAATAAAGTTGATTTTATTATATATGTAAGATTGTGAAAAGTAAAATTTCCCTACACTTATGTATAACAAATTAATTGATTGAAGAAGTTTTGATAAAGTTGATTTTAGTATATAAGATTAAATTTTCCCTACAATCAAGTCTAACAAATTAATTGATTGAAGAAGTTTTGATAAAGTTGATTTTAGTATATAAGATTAAATTTTCCCTACAATCATGTCTAACAAATTAATTGATTGAAGAAGTTTTAATAAAGTTGATTTTAGTATAAATGTATAAGATTATGGAGAGTAAATTTTCCCTACACTTACGTCTAACATATACCATTTGATTGAAGAAGTATTAATAAAGTTGATTTTAGTATATAAGATTAAATTTTCCCTACAATCATGTCTAACAAATTAATTGATTGAAGAAGTTTTAATAAAGTTGATTATAGTATATAAGATTAAATTTTCCCTACAATCATGTCTAACAAATTAATTGATTGAAGAAGTTTTAATAAAGTTGATTTTAGTATAAATGTATAAGATTATGGAGAGTAAATTTTCCCTACACTTACGTCTAACATATACCATTTGATTGAAGAAGTATTAATAAAGTTGATTTTATTATTTAGGTGTAAAATTGTGAAGAGTAAAATTTAAATACAATTATGTCTAACAAATTAATTAATTGAAGAAGTTTTAATAACCTCGATTTTATAATATATGTGTAAAATTGTGAAGAGTAAAATTTCCCTACACTTATGTCTTAACATAAATTATTTGATTGAAGAAGTGTTAATAAAGTTGATTATAGTATAAATGTGTAAAATTATGAAGAGTAAATTTTCCCTATACTTATGTCAAACATAAATTAATTGATTTGGTCATTATTACATTGATTGTAGAATTTTTGTATCACAAACAAAGTAATATATACTGCAACCATACAATTGTGGTCGTTAATATTTTTGAAGTACTTCACTGAGCTCAGTTACAATTACTAAAAACTAAAATTACATTTATTCCCTTGATTATAATGATTGGTATAAATTCAAATGTGAATAATAATTAAATTAACTAGAAAACCTCCAGCATGATTAAAGAATGTACGATATCGCTTGCAGCAGAAATTGTTTTAATCCAACCATTATTATTCAGGCAGAAAAGAGTAAATAATTTGATGTGTATATATATATATATATATATATATATATATATATATATATATATATATATATATACATATATACATACATATATACATACATATATATACATATATATATACTGTAAATATATACATAATTATATATATATATATATATATATATATATATATATATATATATATATATATATATACATACATATATATACATATATATATACTGTAAATATATACATAATTTATATATATATATATATATATATATATATATATATATATATATATATATATATATATATATCTACATATATACATCTACAGTATATATCTATATATATGTATATATATATATATATATATATATATATATATATATAATATATATATATATATATATATATATATATATATATATATATATATATATATATATATAATTTCTTTTCGGTCCAACTCAGCCCTCCCCTTCCCCCCTCAAATAGGGTAAGAGGGAGTAGTTATACACTGGTGATAGGGAGGTGGTTGTACGTGTGTGTGTGCACATCTCAATATTCAGCGGTCCTCTTTGACGGGTCGCGTACACTAGTGTACAAGATTATATAATTAATTCACCCATTAATTCATATTCAAAACGATGAGAGAGTGAACGTAATCACAACCACTGACTAGAGAATTATATTCTGACCTTACAAAAAAAAAAAAAGAAAAAAAAAAAAAAAAAAAAAAAAAAATATATATAAATATATATATATATATATATATTCAATCATCTTTACTGGAACGAAATTCCTTCACAACGTGTTCCTAGAACATTCTCGTTAAGATCAGGAAGAATCAGAGCTATAAAAGGAAAGCAATAAATCAATGGGTGTCTCATTATCTAAGTTGTATTCAATATTTGATAGAAGGTCAAGGTAAGGGTTGAACTTTCGGTTGAAAATAGCTCCCTTCTAGAAAAAAGTTGTTAGAAACCTATTCTGGAAATTATGCTGAGAAAATATCAAATGTTTATAATTAAATTATTTCTATAACCCGCCTGCAATTTACGTCGTATTTTTAGATTTTTAATGAAAATTTTTAAAAAAAATATCTTTTATAGATTCTTTGGGATTTACGTATTTCTAAGTTTTGACTAAAATCCAAAATATATTTCTCATATGTCTAGAAATCACATCTAGACTTTACCTTAATATTTTAAAACTATATTATTTATAGATTGTCTATAATTCTCATGGCATTTCTAAATTCTAACAAGGGATTTTAAATTTATAATACTCTTATAGACCGTAGAATTTACGACTATATTTTTGTTGATTCTATCTGTAAAATTCTATAACTTATATGATCTAACATTGTAAAATTCTATAACTTATACGATCTAACATTGTAAAATTCTATAACTAATATGGCTAAAATCATAAAATTCTATAACATATAAGATTCTATAATTTATCAAGTATCAACACCGAATCAATCACTTACGAGATGTTTTTCCATTTAGAGGAAAGTTAAAAAAAAAAATTTTCAACCCGATTGTTTAGAATTTCCGTAGAATTTATAGAAATACTTTGTACCAACCGTGTGTCACACGATCGTACATAAATTATTTTGTATATATTATGCTTGTATCTGCGCTCTTCCCTCGCACTAAAAAGAACCATAATAGACAATGTCTGCGTGTCGCCTATGTAACATTGTCATTTTCTCGAACATGTATTTTCCTGTTGCCTTGAGGTTTTGTATATAAAGGAGAGTGTTCTTTAATAAAGTTACTCAGTTGATTGCATCCTGCCTTTGAGTCATAACCTTTCTCTCGGCCGTCACAACTTTATGGAATTTTAAAATGTTAGAATCAACAAAAACGTCGTAAATTCAAAATCACCAGTTAGAATATAGAAATGTCACGCAAATTATAACCACTCTATATGAATGCGATAGATTTAAAATATTCAGGTAAAATTTAGACAGCATGTTAATTCTAGACAGCAAATCCGAGAAATATATTTTCAAATTTTCTAGTCAGAACCTAGAAATTATAGACAATCTATATGAATAAGATAGATTTAAAATATTCAGGTAAAATTTAGAATAGCATGTAAATTCTAGACAGCAAATCCGAGAAATATATTTTCAAATTTCCTAGTCAGAACCTAGAAATTATAGACAATCTATATGAATAAGATAAATTTAAAATATTCAGGTAAAATTTAGACAGCATGTTAATTCTAGACAGCAAATCCGAGAAATATATTTTCAAATTTTCTATTCAGAACCTAGAAATTATGGACAATCTATATGAATAAGATAGATTTAAAATATTCAGGTAAAATTTAGACAGCATGTTAATTCTAGACAGCAAATCCGATATATTTTCAAATTTTCTATTCAGAACCTAGAAATTATGGACAATCTATATGAATAAGATAGATTTAAAATATTCAGGTAAAATTTAGACAGCATGTTAATTCTAGACAGCAAATCCGATATATTTTCAAATTTTCTATTCAGAACCTAGAAATTATGGACAATCTATATGAATAAGATAGATTTAAAATATTCAGGTAAAATTTAGACAGCATGTTAATTCTAGACAGCAAATCCGATATATTTTCAAATTTTCTATTCAGAACCTAGAAATTATGGACAATCTATATGAATAAGATAGATTTAAAATATTCAGGTAAAATTTAGACAGCATGTTAATTCTAGACAGCAAATCCGAGAAATATATTTTCAAATTTTCTATTCAGAACCTAGAAATTATAGACAATCTATATGAATAAGATAGATTTAAAATATTCAGGTAAAATTTAGACAGCATGTTAATTCTAGACAGCAAATCCGAGAAATATATTTTCAAATTTTCTATTCAGAACCTAGAAATTATAGACAATCTATATGAATAAGATAGATTTAAAATATTCAGGTAAAATTTAGACAGCATGTTAATTCTAGACAGCAAATCCGAGAAATATATTTTCAAATTTTCTAGTCAGAACCTAGAAATTATGGACAATCTATATGAATAAGATAGATTTAAAATATTCAGGTAAAATTTAGACAGCATGTTAATTCTAGACAGCAAATCCGAGAAATATATTTTCAAATTTTCTAGTCAGAACCTAGAAATACTACATTACTCCAAAAGAATCTATATGAATTATTTACTTTTAAAATCTTCAATCAAAATCTACTGAAGCAACGTGAATTTCAGGTAAGTTATATGAATACTATAAATATAAATATTTGATATTGTCCCAAATTAGGTTTATCATATGTTACTCTTCTTAAAAATTATATTTTTCCTTGTTTCCTTTCTTCACTGGGCTATTTTCCCTGTTGAAGCCCCTGGGCTTATAGCATACTGCTTTTCCAACTAGGGTTGTAGCTTAGCAAGTAATAATAATAATAATAATAATAATAATAATAATAATAATAATAATAATAATAATAATAATAATAATAATGTACAGCAGGGAGGTAAAGAAAAAAAAAAAAGAAAAAAAAAAAAAAAAAAAAAAAAAAAAAAACATGCTTCTACCTCGTTCAGTTTCATAATTTGAGAGATCGAGTTACAACTAAAACCATTTGTGTGTACATCATTGTTCCGAGTCTTCAATATATAATATCTGGTGCTTTACTACATCGAAATAAACTGAGGTGAAGCACGAACGCAATCGTGAAGACTTTATACATTTAGACGCATTATACACTTATACATTATACACTTAAACATTTATACAGAGATATGAACACGCACATTCACGAATGCTAAAGGTTTAAAAAGCCACTCATGAAAGGCATTGGCAAGGGACAGTGACATTGCCCTATCAGCAGGACAATGCCCTAGAGACTAACCACATATACATATGATCAGCGCCCAAACCCCATCACCACCCAAGCTAGGACCACAGCGGACCAGGTAATGGCTGCTGATGACTCAGCAGATAGACCTATTGGCTTCCCCCCCCCCCATCCTTAGTTCACAAGGATGGTGAGGTTGCAGCGATCAAAGAAACTAGCGAGTATAACCGGGACTCGAAAACCAGTTTGGCGTTCACCAGTCAGGGACGTTACCACATCGGCCACCACAACTGTGTTAACGAAAACTGTCGCCAATACCATAAGTTAGAAAATGAGTTTGGTATTCCACTTGTAGTTCTCTTCTCTGAGAACCATCACTTTAATAGTAAGAATAACTTTTTAATTAATCCACTAAATACGATTAAAATATTAGGTGTTTATGGTTTTTAACCCCAACAACCATCACTTTCATAGTAAGAATATTTTTCTAATTAATTTATTAAATACGATTAAAATATTAGGTGGGTGGT
>NC_090745.1:112501126-112511126 GCF_036898095.1 Palaemon carinicauda | reverse complement strand
TGGAATTCTCTCATTTCTCCTCTAATTCCTAAGCAATGCTCGGACTCTAATTCTAAATATAGGTGAAAACTGGTGTGGTACAAAGTTCGGATTTTTTTTTTTTTTTTTTTTTTTTTTTTTACTTACTGTTGAATTTTTTCGTGTTTAAATATCTATTCACAACTCCCTCCTTTCTCCTTGGAAATAAAATAACATGAGATCTGTGCTATGATTAAATTGAAAATTCGACAAAATATTGAATCTGGTGGGGATAAAAGATAAGAGAGAAATACAAGAATAGATAACAAATCAAAAGCTAAAAGCTAAACCCGTTATAATTATGATGTCGACAAAGTAGAACAAAAGATAAAAAAAAAGGTCAAAGAATCTGATTATGAAGAAGCAAAGTTGATAAACTGTCGAAATAATCATATGCAAATTATATGAAATAATAAACCTCTAATAATCATAATGTAATCGAGAAAAAAGAATAAATATATTAACAATTAAAAACTAATAAAGAAATATATCAAGAATAATCATAATTGATAACAAAAACCTTTATACAATGACATTTCAAAATGAGATAATCAGGTAAGATGAGGAGAGAGAGAGAGAGAGAGAGAGAGAGAGAGAGAGAGAAGAGAGAGAGAGAGAGAGAGAGAGAGAGAGAGAGAGAGAGAGACGAAGAAACCGTCCAGTATTTTAAAAAACACTTAACAACAGAAGGGAGATTCCATTTACGCTATTGCCTTCATAATATGATTAACCAGAGTTGAGGGTCAGCTGCTGTGCTTAATAATCGCTAATAATCCAGGCCCACCCTTGCAATAACCCTAATTAGCTTTAATTTCACCTAAGTGCTGCAGGATATAAGTTTATATGCAGCGTTTAAAGCTGGGGTTCCTTCGTGCAAGGGTTCGTGAGGTGACGCTGGTTTCTGTTCCAGTTCTGACGGTGAAAATGCCAACACTTTGCGCACCATGAAAGTGGATTTTTCGACAAACGTTTCACGAAAGTGGTTTGGAAAAACGTTTCATGAAAGTGGATTTTTTGACAAACGTTTCATGAAAGTGGATTTTTTGGACAAACGTTTCATGAAAGTGGATTTTTTGACAAACGTTTCATGAAAGCGGATTTTTTTACAAACGTTTCATGAAAGCGGATTTTTTTGAACGTTTCATGAAAGTGGTCTTGACAAACGTTTCATAAAAGTTGATTTTTAGACAAATGTTTCATGAAAGGGGATTTTTTTGACAAACGTTTTAAGAAAGGGGATTTTTTTAAAAAGGTTTCATGAAAGTCAATTTTTGGACAAACGTTTCCTGAAAGCATGAAAGTAGATTTTTTTTAAACATTTCATGAGTGTTTTTTTTTTTTAAACGTTTCATGAAAGTGGTTTTGACAAACGTTTCATGAAAGCTGAATTCTTTGACAAACGTTTCATGCAAGAGGAATTTTTAACAAACGTTTCATGAAAGTGGATTTTTGACAAACGTTTTATGAAAGTGGATTTTTTAAAAAAAGTTTCATGAAAGTGGATTCTTTGCCAAACGTTTCATGAAAGTGGATTTTTCGACAAACGTTTCATGAAAGTGGATTTTTTTACAAACGTTTCATGAAAGTGGATTTTTTGACAAAAGTTTCATGAGAGTAGATTTTCTGACAAACGTTTCATGGAAGCAGATTTTTTGACAAACGTTTCATGAAATCAGATTTTTTGACAAACGTTTCAATAAAGCAGATTTTTTGACAAACGTTTCACGAAAGCAGATTTTTTGACAAACGTTTCATGAAAGTGGATTTTTGGACAAACGTTTCATGAAAATTATTTTTTGGCAAACGTTTCATGAAAGTGGATTTTGTTTTACAAACGTTTTATGAAAGTAGATTTTTTAACAAACGTTTCATGAAAGTTAATTTTTTGACAAACGTTTCATGAATGTGGATTTTTTGACAAATGTTTCATGAAAGTGTATTTTTGGACAAACGTTTCATGAAAGCAGAATTTTTGACAAACGTTTCATGAAAGTGGATTTTTTGACAAAAGTTTCATGAAAGTAGATTTTTTGACAAACGTTTCATGGAAGCAGATTTCTTGACAAACGTTTCATGAAAGCAGATTTTTTGACAAACGTTTCCTGAAAGTGGATTTTTGGACAAACGTTTCATGAAAGTGATTTTTTGATAAACGTTTCATGAAAGTGGATTTTTTTACAAACATTCTATGAAAGCAGATTTTTTAACAAACGTTTCAAGAAAGTAGATTTTTTGACAAACATTTCATGAAAGTGGATTTTTTGACAAAAGTTTCATGAAAGTGGATTTTTGGACAAACGTTTCATGAAAGCAGATTTTTTGATAAACATTTCACAAACGTGGATGTTTTGACAAACGTTTCATGAAAGTGGATTTTTTGACAAACGTTTCATGAAACAGGATTTTTAGACAAAAGTTTCTTGAAAGTGGATGTTTTGACAAAAGTTTCATGAAAGTGGATTTTTAGACAAACCCTTCACGAAAGTGGATTTTCTGACAAACGTTTCATGAAAGTGGATTTTTTACAAACGTTTCATGAAAGTGGATTTTCTAACAAACGTTTCATGAAAGTGGATTTTTTAACAAACATTTCATGAAAGCAGATTTTTGGGACAAACGTTTCATGAAAGCGGATTTTTTGGACAAACGTTTCATGAAGGTAGATTTTTGGACAGATTTTTCATGAAAGTCGATTTAAAAAAAAAACGTTTCATGAAAGTCGATTTTTTGACAAACATTTCATGAAAGTGGATTTTTATAAAACGTTTCATGAAAGTCAATTTTTAGAGAAACTTTTCATGAAAGTAGATTTTTTTGACAAACGTTTCATACAAGTGGATTTTTGACAAACGTTTCATGAAAGTGGATTTTTGGACAAACGTTTCATGACAGTGATTTTTTGACAAACGTTTCATGAAAGAGGATTTTTTTTACAAACGTTCTATGAAAGCAGATTTTTTAACAAACGTTTCATGAAAGTAGATTTTTTGACAAACATTTCATGGAAGTGGATTTTTTGACAAAAGTTTCATGAAAGTGGATTTTTGGACAAACGTTTCATGAAAGCAGATTTTTTGACAAACATTTCACAAACGTGGATGTTTTGACAAACGTTTCATGAAAGTGGATTTTTTGACAAACGTTTCATGAAACAGGATTTTTAGACAAAAGTTTCTTGAAAGTGGATGTTTTGACAAAAGTTTCATGAAAGTGGATTTTTAGACAAACCCTTCACAAAAGTAGATTTTCTGACAAACGTTTCATGAAAGTGGATTTTTTACAAACGTTTCATGAAAGTGGATTTTCTAACAAACGTTTCATGAAAGTGGATTTTTTACAAACGTTTCATGAAAGTGGATTTTTTAACAAACGTTTCATGAAAGCAGATTTTTGGGACAAACATTTCATGAAAGCGGATTTTTTGGACAAACGTTTCATGAAGGTAGATTTTTGGACAAATTTTTCATGAAAGTCGATTTAAAAAAAAAACGTTTCATGAAAGTCGATTTTTTGACAAACATTTCATGAAAGTGGATTTTTAAAAAACGTTTCATGAAAGTCGATTTTTTGACAAACATTTCATGAAAGTAGATTTTTTTGACAAACGTTTCATACAAGTGAATTTTTGACAAACGTTTCATGAAAATGGATTTTTAAAAAAGGTTTCATGAAAGTAGATTTTTTGACAAACGTTTCATGAGCGGATTTTTTTGACAAACGTTTCATACAAGTGGATTTTTTGACGAACGTTTCATGAAAGTGGATTTTTTGACGAACGTTTCATGAAAGTGGATCTTTAAAAAAAGTTTTATGAAAGTGGATTTTTCGACAAACGTTTCACGAATCTTTTTTTTTTTTTACAAACGTTTCATGAAAGATTGTTAGGCAAGTTCTTCATTTAATTTTTTCTATGATTATTTTCCGCTCTGTCAAAACTATTTACCTCAATCTGTAGAACTTTAAAAGTTCAAACCTGCAGCAAGTGTTTTTATGTCGAACAGGCTGACGTAAGTCTCTCTTCATAATTTACATATGCAAAATCTGTTTTTAATGTTGTTACTGCTCTCAAAATATTTTAGATTAACTGTTCATTTGCTCTCAAAATATTTTAGATTAACTGTTCATTACTTCTCATGTAGTTTATTTCCTTATTTCCTTTCCTCACTGGGTTATTTTTTCCCTATTCGAGCACTTGGGCTTCATAGAATCTTGCTTTTCTAACAAGGGTTGTAGCTTAGCTAATAATAATAATAATAATAATAATAATAATAATAATAATAATAATAATAATAATAATAATAATAATAATAATAATAATGATAATGAATAAATAATAAAAAATAAATATTAATAATAATAATAATAATAATAATAATAATAATAATAATAATAATAATAATAATAATAATAATAATAATAATGACCAAAACTTGTCCCCCCCAAAAAAAAGTTTGTATTTTTTCTGCATAGTTCGGAAAAATGCTTGTCATAGTTTGTAACTTTTTGACAGATGATTCATGATAACTCGAAAAAGATTCTAAACGTTTTCCATCATATTGTGTAGGTTTCACTTAAATAATCAAGTGAATCTGATTACGATTGATAAGAGCTCGTCATAAATTATTGTCTAGTTTGATTATTTTTGACAAATGTTTCGTGAGAACGCATAAAACAAATAGGACTTGTAATTTTACTATTGTTGTTTGTGGCTGTAAAATACGTTCAGCTTATCCTATATATTTTTTTAACAAACCCTTAATGAAAAGCATGAAACAAATACCCTGGATTTACTGCTTCCTAACATGAAAAACTTGTTGAAAAAATTTGTAAAAATTTATTAAAAAATTTTCTTTTTTCTGTGTGGATTATGAAAAAAAAAATCGTGAAAACTTTAGTCTGAAATATACTATACTTCTTTCCCACCGTTATCCCTACATTAAGGGGTCGGTTGCCTGATGTGTCGTCTCCAATGCCTTTTTATCAAAGGCATCCTCTTCCACCAAACCTCTTCTCTCCATATCATCCTTCCCCTTTATCTCGCCATCTACTAGCCTTATTATCTACCTCCCCCGCGATCTTCTCCCCCTAGCAAGTTCTTCCAAAGCCCTCCTCACTCCCTCACCACCATCCATCATCAACGCGAGTCCACACTATCTCAGCTGTCACACTTTTATCACCTATGGACTCTTCACTATACCTGTCATTCTTCTTATTTCATCATTTTCCAATCTTTCACGCAGTGATATTCCCATAATCCAACTCAGCATTCTCATCTCTGTTCTCTTAAGCATTGCTTCCTGTTTTTATGTCTTAGAGGAAAATAGGAAGGATAAAAGGGTGGGGGATTATAGCACTTACTGAAACAGGTCGCACTACCTGTAAAATAACCCCTTGAAATTGGACTGAACTACTGTATTTGCCATCATCTGTTTCCTCATGAAGAAATTTTTGTCCGCCATCTTTAATTTAGGAAAATTAACGTTCACTTCAAGAGCACAGTAAAATTGCAACCTTCGATGTCAATTCCTGTTGACATTCGCTTTTTTTTAGCTGGTAGGAAAGGTGGGTGAAAGAAGAGTGAGCGCAATTAGCTAGCTAACTATGTCGGGAAATAGTATGAAAAATTAAGTATCAGTATTGGTAGGAGAAACGTAAAGTGTGGTTTAGCTCCATAGACTTTAAAGGTTTAAGGCCGCTTATGAATGGCAGAGGCAAGGGACAGTGACATTGCCCTATCAAGCAGGACACTGCCCTAGAGACTGACCATATTACATATGATCAGCTCCCAAGCCCCCTCTCCATCCAAGCTAGGACCAAGGAGGGCCAGGCAATGACTACTGATGACTCACTCAGCAGAAAGACCTATAGGCTCCCTCAAATCCCCCATCCTTACCTCACAAGGATGGTGAGGTTGCGGCCACCAAAGGAACTAGCGAGTTGGAGCGGGATTCGAACCCCAGTCTGGCAATCACCAGGCAAAGACGCTACCACCAGGCCACCAGAATATTAGATGTTCTTACATACTACCACTAAAAAGCCCTTAGTTAACAAACAGCTCATTTCGTCTTCAATGGATTCAACATATGCATTTGCTAACATATAAAAATTTATTTGATCATAATGAGGATCATCCATACCACTGAGTACAAGAGTTTTAAAATTCAACACCAGCCTCACCTCAGGTCAGTGTTGACATTGACCACAGGAAGTTGAGACCATTCAAAAACAATTAAATGAATCTCTAAAACTTCATAGCAGAATTGACTGACTCTTCAGCTCATTTACCTGGTGTCACATAGAAAAAGTCAGAGACGACTTCACAAGACAATGAAAATATTCTTAAATGTCATACATTACAGAAACTAAGTCGTTATTTGAAAATTTGCAAAATAAGAAAATGAACTAATGAAAAAAAATAAAATCGCCTTTAGTCTAAAAGTGGCTACGCAAGAAAATATCCTCACTGAATGAACAAGACTCTCATATGCCATCAACAAAATAAAGACGGGCACTGCAATTATAATCCAAAATAAAAGATGCCAAAAAAATGAAAATTTCAGATAAAGTTTATCCCGGCAAATAACTACTTTCCACCGACACCCATATCACCTGATTCAACAAGTTTTGTCCCTTGGCAATTTTAACTCATTACCTCAGCTAGCAATAACCTTTTCTTCCTACTAAATGTTATCTACCTCATCAACTAATCAATATAAATATAAAACAAGAAAATTGGTAATTTAAGGTGATTTGAGCCTTTTTGGAAGCGTTGTAAACATTGTGGAAATTGGGCATTGAGTGCATGTGGTATTGTAAGCCAGTGATTTTAGCCTTCTGGAACCGAACTACCTCAATTTAGAGAGAGAGAGAGAGAGAGAGAGAGAGAGAGAGAGAGAGAGAGAGAGAGAGAGAGAGAGAGAGAGAGAGAGAGAGAGAATAAGTAATTATTATTAATAATAATAAATTAATAAATAATAATTAATAATATTTATTGATAATATTAATTATTAATAATAATATTAATCATTAATAATAATTATTATTATTATTAATAATATCATCATTAACAACAACAACAACAACAACAACAATAATAATAATAATAACAATAAATAGAAGACAAAAGTTGAAAGTTGGGGTACTTACATCATCCAAGATTCCAAGACACTTAACCGCATCAGCCAACAAACAGTTTTATCTCTGGTCAATTATACACGACACGCACGCGATTCTGAAAAGAAAATATACATTATAAAACTCTCATTTCATTTAATAGCAATTACAGTAATAGTTCCTAAAGAGTTTCAGCGTGTTCATTCTCATTATATGGGCTTTCTTCATCTCTTTTAATCCGAGATATTAAGTCACCTAAACCTTACACGATATGGAACTTCGTGAATTGAATACAGTCTTTACGATAGATGATTCTCTAATCTTGAAAATTAGGAGAAATAAATAAAATCATATATTCACAGCTAATCCAGCAATATCAAATGAACATTATTATTATTATTATTAGTAGTAGTAGTAGTAATAGTAGTAGTAGTAGTAGTAGTAGTAGTAGTAGTAGTTACTAAGCTACAAGCCTAGTTGGAAAAGCAGGATGCTATAAGCCCAGGGGATCCAACAGGGAAAATAGCCCAGTGAGGAAAGAAAACAAGGAAAAATAAAATTGTCTAAGAACAGTAACATTAAAATAAATATCTCCCATATAAGCTACAAAAACTCTAACAAAACAAGAGTAAGAGAAATAATATAGAATAGTGTGCCCGAGTGTACCCTCAAGCAAGAGACCTCTAACCCAAGACAGTGGAAAACCATGGTACAGAGACTATGGCACTACCCAAGACTTGAGAACAAGGATTTGATTTTGGAGTGTCTTTCTCCTAGAAGAGCTGCTTACCATAGCTAAAGTGTCTCTGCTACCCTTACCAATATGTCAAGAATAGGCCAGACTATTTGGTGTATGCGTAGGCAAAAGAAAAATTAGCCGTAACTAGACAGGGATCCAATATAGTACAGCTGGCCAGTCAAAGAACCCAATAACTCTCTAGCGCAGTGGTTCTTAAACTTTTTTGCCTTGCGCCCCCCTTCTGCATTAAGATAGATCCCATGCCCCCCCCCCCTCCCCGCCCTTGAAATTTCTGCCAAAGTAGAAAGTATTATTTCAATAAAATAAACATTGTTCATAGAAAATGGGTTTTTCAAACTGTTTTAGCATTATACAGATTACAGTTATTACACTGGTAGAAAATACTGGAAAAAATACAAATTACTGCAAAAAGAAACATAATTTTTACTCTTAATACAATCATTCATGGATCATATAAAAAAATATTACACATCCTCCTTAGTAATTGATTTATCCACATTTATGTAGTATTGTAAAACAAAAGCCATCATAATTACTACATTTTTATTTTCATTGTTACTATTTTAACTACTTGCACCCCCCTTGAAAGCTCCTGGCGCCCCCTAGGGGGCCGCGCCCCCCAGTTTAAGAATCACTGCTCTAGCGGTAGTTTAACGGGTGGCTAGTGCCTTGCCCAACCAACTACCTAATTCACAAACTTGGAAATAACCTGTTGTGTAGGTATAAAGTAAAATAAGAATAAGGAAATGTGAAACATTCCTTTAAACTCTACACTTTGCTATTTATGGCTTTCCGTGAATCCCCTTGAAAGAAATGTCATAGCAAAGTCAAGGTCATTCATCTTCATTATCAAGCTTTCACTTTGTTCCTTCTGGCCTTCAGACACTGGGTTCTCCAACAAAATATATTCCTACACTAAAAATATCTTCCACCGGTTTTCAGTAAAAAATTAAGTCCCTTAACGTACTAAGGATCAATAACCTTTCTTGTTAAAATTTGCATTGAAAAAAAAAATATAAAACAAATAAAAAAGTCGAACCCCTTCCTCCCGGATGTCATCTATCTCTTGATCAGCTCGACAAACATCCTTTGTGCCATCGCCATCATGAACCACCGACATCATCATCTTCGCCTTCATTATCGCCACGCTCATCATCATTCACTGTCCGGCTATAAATTAATCCCACAAAGAGACGTGATAGCAGTAAATTATTCAGGGAAATGAAAGGAATCTCCGTGATTTAACGGATGGTGGAGTTTCTTCGGTAACGATGGTAAAGAGCCTCATAGGTATTAGTTTTATGGTACATTATTTATGTTTATTAAATGCAGATGGTTATTGGGTACATTATATACTATATAATACTCCACCTAGGCCTACATGATACATTACCTAAGTTTATTGTACAGTATTAGACTGCATAGGCCTATACCATAAGCTACCTCATGTTCAGATCCATTGAAAAGAAAGGGGAATGAGTCTTGACCGCCACGAAAAAGAACTCAATTGACCTGTCTATTAAATGATGGAAGATTTTCTCTAAGATAATTGATGCAACACTTTGACCAATTTGGTATAAAAAGGAAGTGACCTGCGGGGTTTTTTATTCAGGGGACCTTTTAAAAGCAATGCCCTCAGTGGCTGCGCCATTATTATGTGTGAAAGGCCACGTCATAATAGGGTTCGTATTCTGACTAATTGCTCGCATGCTGGGTCAAGCCATTACCACACTATCAACACGACATGACCAGGGATCCCCTCTCTTTTTTTTTTCTTATTTCCCAGTCCCATCCCTTCCCCTAGACCACCCAGCCTAGACTACACTCCTAGATACCTCCTCGATACGATCGTACTTTATTGTTTCGTACAATGGTAAAGGAAAAGTCAATTACAATATCACGCTATAATTGCCCCTTTGTTACATGGCACGTCCGTAGCGAGCTTAATTCGGGATTGCAGCAGTTCTAAAGGGGCAGCATTTAAAGAAATGCAATACTGTATCTGCAACGTGATCGCAAGCGAAGGTTTTAGCGTTGGGACGGTTCCACGGATGTAAAGCGCGATCGAAGTGACTGGCGAGTGAACGAAACATTACGAGACTGGTGGAA
>NC_090745.1:112491126-112498626 GCF_036898095.1 Palaemon carinicauda | reverse complement strand
CACTGAAGAACTTTTTTTTTTATCTTTTATCATAAAAATACAAATTTATATATTCACCAAGGCACTTCCCCCAATTTTGGGGGAAGGCTGACATCAAACAAATGAACAAAAGGGGATCTTTCCTCTCTCCGCTACTCCCAGCCTGACGAGGGATTCAGAGATTTTACCAAATTACACTATTTTCGTAATTATTCTATACCTAAGTACAGGTGTGAGTTTGCAGTTTTGAAAAATAACAAATCAATTCAATACAAATTAAATCAATAAAAATTATATAATTATACAATAAAGTTTATTGTACAAACGTTCTTAACTTATAATACAAATGTTACATATTTAAGAACTCATATTATCGTCTTTTAGTTGTTAACCAATTGAAGGAAACTTCACAAGTCAAGGTTAAGTTTGTATTCGTTATGAAGACGAATGGCTTGATAGTGGATTATTATTACTATTATTATTATTGGCTGCCTCAGTAGCCAATGAAAAATTCGCTGCCTCTCTGCCTAAAGCCAGAATTGCCGTATATAAGGACGTAGCTCTCATCGTTTCCAGCACTCAAGCCTGAGGAAGGGAGACAGCACTCCCGAAACGCGTGGTTTGTTCTCTGTATTCTTTTACCCGAATTGTAAGTGTTACCTGATTTGTGAATTTTATATTAAAACCTTGACTCGCCAATTATTCCTGAATTTGACTACCCACCATGAAGGATGAATCTCGCTCAGTTACTGGCTGTATGCAGTAGTCCTGAAAAGAAGATAATTAGAGCCATCGAGAAGACGGAGTATAAGATCATTGCAACTGAGGCAGGCATTATTTTCAACAAAACTTGCCTGAAAGAGGGTCTACTACCGAAATATTATTATTATTATTATTATTATTACTACTGATATTTTTATTATTATTATTATTATTACTAGCTAAGCTACAACCCTAGTTGGAAAAGCAAGATGCTATAATCCCAAGGGCTTCAAAAGAGGAAAAATAGCCCAGAAAGGAAAGGAAATAAACAACAAGAGAAGTAATGACCAACTAAAATAACATATTTCAAGAACAGTAAAAACCTTAAAACAGATCTTTCCTACATAAGATACACTGATTATATCCAATCGAATCCTCAACTTGAGCCAATCCCTTACGTGATTCGAAAGAAAGGAGTGCTTCAATAACTCTCCTTTCGTCCAACCACGTGAGAGAGAGATAAAGCCTTTGTTTTGATTCGAAGTCTCTCCCAAGGTCTCTCCTATTCTTCGGTCGAGATTAGACAAGGCCTTGGATTAGAGCCCAATCCTTTAGTCCCTCCCCCACCCCACTTTCCTACTCCGTCGGCCGCCCGGTATCTGCAGTGGCATGATACCGGAATATTAGATTTATGTTGTACCGGGGCAAAACTCTAATCCCGTCTTCTTAGAAATTATAAATGGGCTTATCGAGTTTTGGTTGCTGACAGTTAAAAACTGCAGTTTAAAGGTTTCAAAGGTCGGTCATGAATGGCAGAGGCAAGGGACAGTGACATTGCCCTATCAAACAGGACAATGCCCTAGAGTAGTGTTTCCCAACCTTTTTTAAATGATTACCCCAAAATTTTATTTCCAACTAATCAATGACCTCATTGAACATATACCCGGTAACAACGGATGGTTTTTTGCAGCCACCTGATGAACTGTATGGATCATGTAGCCCGCTATTTGTACAGCAATGTTAAAATTATCGAGTTTTCCTATAAAATAATTATTGCAGATTTTGTGTAAGTATTATGGCAATATTTATGGGAATGTGAATAACTCAATTTCAGAACATCTTGATTACCCCAAAAATACGGGTCCATTACCCCACCCCAGGGTTGGGAAACACTGCCGGCCTAGAGACTGACCATATATACGTATGATCAGCGCCCAAGCCTACTCTCCATGCAAGCTAGGACCAGGGAAGGCCAGGCAATGGCTGCTGATGACTCAGCAGATAGACCTATAGGCTCCCTACCCACCATCCTTAGCTCACAACGACGGTGAGGTTGCAGCTACCAAAGGAACTAACTAATTTGAGCGGGACTCGAACCCCAGTCTGGCGTTCACCAGTCAGGAACGTTACCACATCGGCCACCGCAATAGACAGTTCGGACAGTTTGCACTGTGTCTCGTCATCTAAGTAACTGTGACACTGCAACTACATTAAGTCTATCTTAAAGATTTTGAGATTATTATATATTCAGACAGCCAAGTTTTTCAAATTGATATAAATATTAAATTAGATGATTATATATCCATTAGAATTACCTTCTGAAGGTTACCTTAAATAATTTAATATTCAAAGTTGCCTTCAGGGTTGCGGTGGCCGATGTGGTAACGTCCCTGACTGGTGAACGCCAGACTGGGGTTCGAGTCACGCTCAAACTCATTAGTTTCTTTGGTCGCTGCAACCTCACCATCCTTGTACGCTAAGGATGGGGGGTTTGGGGGACCCTATTGATCTATCTGCTGAGTCATCAGCAACCATTGCCTGGCCCTCCTTGGTCCTAGCTTGGATGGAGAGGCGGCTTGGGCGCTGATCAGTCTCTAGGACATTGTCCTGCTAGGGCAATGTCACTTTCCCTTGCATCTGCCATTCATAAGCGGCCTTTAAACCCTCGATCTTCGCCCACTTGCTATTACACAATAAAAATCCTCAAGTTATTCATCACTCTTCAAATTTCCTTACGTTTTCGAGTCCGCAAAACACTCCTTTAAATGATCCCGAGATGTTTCCTTAAAAAAGGAAAATTTCCTTACATTTTCAAGTCCGCAAAACACTCCTTTAAATAATACCGATATGTTTCCTTAAAAAAGGGAAATTTCCTTACATTTTCAAGTCCTCAAAACATTAAATTCAATAATCTTAGAAAATAAAATCCAGTCACGATTATTTTCAAATAACTAATAAAAACATAAAAGTTAAAATAAAGTAAAACGTGTATAAACTGACAAGAATTATAAATCAAGGCGTTTCTATATCAAAGGAAATGCGCCATGAATTATTCTAAACGGATTTACAAAATAACATTTACATGAGCAGCTAATAGATGGCGCCTCTGCTGATGTCCGAATTAGCGACGTGATATACTGGCTAGTACCGCCTCTGCTGTGTATGAGAACTATAATTCTGAAATAAGAGATTACTACGTTGCCGTGTTCGATTTGATTTATTATATAACAACAAAAGGAAATAGGAATGATGCAACTTCAAGAAAATTATGTAAACGATGTTGATCGTCTTTGTTATATGATTTTTCTTATTGGTATTATTTTGAAGGATTGGTTGAAGTCAGTGTTTACAACCTTGAACAATAAGCATAATAATGATGATAATAATAATAATAATAATAATAATAATAATAATAAGAGATATATTTTTGTCTTTTCCAAACATAATTCTTTGTTGGCAGTTTCAATGTTCTTAAATGGAGCTTTCAGAAATTTATTCTAATCATAAATTTTTGCGAAATATTCTAACAAAGTAAGACAAAAACAAAAGACCCTTGAAGGAGGTAACAACAACAACAACAAAAACAACAGTAATAATAATAATAATAATAATAATAATAATAATAATAATAATAATAATAATAATAATAATTTTCGGTTTGAAAAAAAAAAAAACCTAATCATAACTTTTTACGTATCATGCTAGCACATTAACACAAAACGAAAAGACCCTTAATAATAATAATAATAATAATAATAATAATAATAATAATAATAATAATAATAATAAATGATAAACAATAATAATAACAATAATAATAATAATAATAATAATAATAATTGAGAGAAAACGTACAATGGTGTTTTTCTAGTTGACATTACAGTACTAATAAAGAAAGACACCATTGTATGTTTTCTTCAAATTCTTAATACAATTCATAGAAAACTTTACTTTCAATTAGTATACTTTACTACTACTACTACTACTACTACTACTACTGCTGCTGCTGCTGCTAATAATAATAATAATAATAATAATAATAATAATAATAATAATAATAATAATAATAATAACCAACAAAAGCCAAAGAAATATCAGTTATTCGTATAGAGCACGTCACGAGTAAGTATACACATTAGTCATGTCAAAATCCACAGCTATTTAAAATTATGATTTAAATCGAACTAGCAAGTAATGCTGGTTATAGACTAAGCTGGTCGTTCATTCGCTTAAGATTACCTTGCCTAAGGCAAGACACGAGCTCTTGCACTAAGAAGGAAGAGGGAAAGCTGGTCTTACGCCATGACGATTTCTCGCTACTATACTTATTTATTTATTTATTCATTTATTGTTTTTTTTTTTTTTTTTTTTTTTTTTACGAGGCAGATTTGCACCGACTCGCAGGGGTGCCCTTTTAGCTCAGAACCGTTTCCTGCTCGCTGATTGGTTGGACAAGATAATTCTAACCAATCAGAAAGCAGGAAACTTTTTCCGAGCTAAAAGGGCACCCCTGCGAGTCTGTACAAATCTGCCACACTAAAAAGAATTGACTATAGAGAAACAGCCAATCAGGAGATGCCATAAAATATCATGTCATGTAGATCGATAAATCAAATTCAATATAATGCTACTCATTTTCTTGTAGGTCATCCAATTTCAAAATAGGGATTTAAGGTCGCTGGCACTGAAATGGGATCAAATTGGGTAAGATTATATATATATAAAAAAACTTTGAAAGGGATCATTACTTTATCAAAAATATCCAACTGCTACAGATAGTGGTGAAATTGCTTATCATTTTTACAGATAGGGGTAACGTTGGCTATAATTTTTACCGATAGTGGCAAAATTGCTTTTAATTTTTACTGAGAGAGGTAACATTGCTTATAATTTTTACTGATAGTGGTAAAATTACATATAAATTTTACTGTTAAGGGTAAAAACGCTTATAATTTTTACTGATAGAGGTAAAATTGCTGATAATTTTTACTGATGGGGGATAAACTTCATATATTTTACACTGATAGGGGTAAAATTGTTTATAAATTTTACTGAAGGTATTAAAATTGCTTAGAAATTTACTGATAAGGGTAAAATTGCTTAGAAATTTACTGATAAGAGTAAAATTGCTTATAACTTTACTGATAAGGGTAAAATGTCTTACAAATTTACTGATAAGGGTAAAATTGCTTATAAGTTTTACTTGTAGCAGTAAAATTGCTTATAACTTTTGCTGATAGTGGTAAAGTTGCTTATCATTTTTAATGACTGGCGTAAAATTGCTTATAACTTTTACTGAAAGAGGTAACATTGCTTGTAATTTTACTGATAGGGGTAGACTTGCTTATAATTTTCACAGAAAGAGGTAACATTGCTTATAATTTTTACTGATAGCGGTAAAATTGCTTACAAATTTTACTGATAAGGGTAAAATCGCTTATAAGTTTTACTGGTAGCAGTAAAATTGCTTATAATTTTTACAGACAGGAGTAACGTTGGTTATCATTTTTACTGATACTGGTAAAATTGCTTATAATTTTTACTGGTGGTAAAATTGCTTATAATTTTTACTGGTGGTAAAATTGCTTATAATTTTTACTGATGGTAAAATTGCTTATAATTTCTACTGATAGTGGTAAAATTGCCTATCATTTTTACCGATGGTAAAATTGCTTATAATATTTGCTGATAGTGATAAAATTGTTTATAATTTTTACTGATAGTGGTAACTTTGCTTATAATTTTTACTGATAGGGATAAAAAAATTTATAATTTTTATTGATAGTGGTAAAATTACTTATAATTTTTACTGATGGTAAAATTGCTTATAATTTTTACTGGTGGTAAAATTGCTCATAATTTTTGCCGATAGCGATAAAATTGCTTATAGTTTTTACTGATGGTAAAACTGCTAAAATTTTTTACTTATAGCGGTAAAATTGCCTATAATTTTTACTAATGGTAAAATTTCTTATAAATTTTACTGATGGTATAATTTCTATTCATGTTTACTTATAGTGGTAAATTTGCTTACCATTCCTGGCGATATTAATTAAGTAAAATATAAAAAAAAATTATAAAAAGCACTAAAATAGAAGACTGATTTTTGGAAAATTAAATCAATTAAAATTCACAATAGCTCATTAAGAGAAAAACTATTAAATAAAAAAAATAAACGATTAAAACCTCTATTGATGAATGGACATGAATATATGAAACCGTAGTTATGATAAGCAATAATAACAGAGATATACGAGTAATTCATTTACGAACGCCGTAGGCCTACTGTACATGAATAGCATTTTGTTCAATGGTAAAAAAAAGGTAATTTACTTTTCGCAATCAAAGGGATATAACAAGATAACATTTTGTTAACGAATATATCACAGTAATTATTATTATTATTATTTCTATTATAGTTATTATCATTATTTTGCTTGACCTTGACCTTTGACTTTGAAAACGGAATCACTTCCACGTCTCAACATAGCAATTAATCCCTGAAAGTTTCACTGCTCTGTGAGTAAGAGTGCGGCCAGGAAGTTATTCACAAACAAACAAACAGATAAACATGGACAAAAGCATAACCTGCTCCCAACTTTGTTGGCGGAAGTAATAAATACCCTAAAACTCAGACAATGCTGGAAGGGACCCATAACAAAATAGGAAGAAACTCTTTCTATGTTAAATAATAACAGTCAGTATAAATAAAAAAAGCTCATATTATTATTATTTTTATCATTATTATCACTATCCAAGCTACAACCCTAGTTGGAAAAGCAAGATGCTACAAGCCCCGGGGCTCCAACAGAGAAAAATAGCCCAGTGAGGAAAGGAAATAAGGAAATAAGTAAATGAAGAGAACAAATTAACAATAAATCATTCTAAAATAAGTAACAACGTCAAAACAGACATGTCATATATAAACTATTAACAACATCAAAAACAAAAATGTCATAAATAAACTATAAAAAGACTCATGTCCGCCTGGTCAACAAAAAAGCATTTGCTCCAACTTTGAACTTCTGAATCAAAGTTAAAGGCAGGCAACAAATGGAGGCAAAGCAACATTTCTCAGTGGTTAAGTGATGATGCGCCTTGGCTGTCATGTTTAGGGGCCATTTCCAGTCGTGATGTACAGCAAAGAGGAATGACAAATGCGCTGGTCAGGAGACGCAGTGTGGCGTTTAATGGAAATAAGTTCCATGACGGTAAATGCCTTAGAAAATATAATCAATGGATAACGGTTCGTTGAGCCCTTTTGAGGTAAATTAAATTACCATAAGCAAAAGTAATGATTTATGATGATCCTCTTCATCAGGGGTAAAATTGGATAAGTTGAAAAATTGTAAAATGAACTTATAATTTACCAGCGTTTTCTGTAGCGAAGAAAAATTACAAGTAACAGTTAAGAATAACGGTAACAGCACTAGAAAAGAAACTTAATTAATAACGGGTCTTTGAGCAATTGGAAGATAAAGTTACCTTGAATAAAAACGAAAAGTAATGATTTACGATGTTCATCTTTACATGAGGTGA
>NC_090745.1:112478626-112483626 GCF_036898095.1 Palaemon carinicauda | reverse complement strand
ACTAAATGTTTACCAAGAAACCATTTCAAACTGTTTGGAAAGTGTCAGTCAGGAAACTGTTCGGAAAGTGTTTCCCAAGAAACTGTTTACAAACGGTTTATGAAGTATTGGCCAAGAAACTGTTCGCAAACTGTTAGGAGAGTATTAACCAAGAAACTGTTTGCATACCGATTGGAAAGTGTTTACCATGCAATTGATAGCCAAAAAACTGTTTCAAACTATTTGGAAAGAGTAACAAACTGATTGGAAAGTGCTTGCCAAGAAACGGTTTCAAACTGTTTGAAAAGTTTATCAAAACTTTTTGAATAGTGTTTACCAAGAAACTGTTTGGAGAGTGTTTACCAAGAAACTATTTCCAAACTGCTTGGATAGTGATTTCCAAGAAGCTGTTTGCAAACTGTTTAACAAGAAACTGTTTAAATGTTTGCAAACCTTAAAAAGTGTTTGCTTTGAAATTGTTTACAATGTCTTTGCCAAAAAAAACTTAGTCAAAATGTGTGGAAAGTTTTTACCAAAAATCTGTTTGAAAAGTATTTGACACAATCAGTTTCAAATTGTTTACCAAGAAACTGTTTGCCAAGAAACTATCTGGAAAGTGTTTACCAAGAAACTGTCTGGAAAAAGTTTACCAAGAAACTGTTTGGCAAATGTTTACCAAGAAACTGACTGGAAAATATTCCAGTTTACCAAGAAACTATCTGGAAAGTGTTTACCAAGAAATTATCTGGAAAATGTTTACCAAAAGACTGTTTGGAAAGTGTTTGCGAAGAAACTGTTTGGAAGTGTATGGTAAAAAACTATCTGCTACCTGTTTGTCAAGAAACTGTCTTGAAGCCGTTTGCAAATTGTCTGCCAAAAAAAAAAAAAAAAAAACTGTCTGGAAACTTTTTGTAAACGGTAAGTAAAGTGTTTGTGAACTGTAAGGAAAGTATTTGTCAAGATTCTGTCTGCAAACTGTTCATAAAGTGTTTGTTAAGACCCTGTCAGGAAAGCGTTTGCAAACTATTAGAAAAGAGTTTGCCAAAAAAACTGTCAGCAAACTTTAAGTAAATGTGTTAATCAAGAAACTGTCTGGAAAGCGTTTGCAAACTAATAGGAAAGTGTATGTCAAGAACTGTTTGCAAACTTTGTTGCCAAATAATATTTTGTAGTGAGAGGAACCAGCTCAACATAAAAGTATTTCCCAGAATAACTAGAGGTGGCTCCTATAAGCCATTAATTCTAATAACCCTTAGCTGACAGTTAGTGTAGATTAATGGTGCTTTATCTAAGAACAGACCTCTACCCAATCAAAAGTGTTATTAAAGGTAAAAAGATTTTAGATGGAATAGTATGGGCCTTCGGATAATTTCGATCTAACAAAGACCGAAATACTAATGAAAAGTATTTTTTTCATGATTCAATATAATTTTCGATTAATAAAACAAATCTTCAAATTTCAGCAATTTAAATTCCTCAGAGGATATTTCTACTAATTTTCACGTAATTTCAGAATGAAATCGTATATAAGGCTTTGGATAACAGCTAACATAATTCCTTTCAAGACGAAAGAAATTTTCAGACGCTCACCAAAGCAGCTAAGAAACAAAGTTGAAACTATTGAAGAATGGCAGGATTACCGGAGCATCAACAATTCCTAGATAATCTGTGGAGGTTTCTGAACCAGATCTGGCAGAAGGAATTTCCTTCCCCGCAGTTGCTGGGAGACTTCAGGCGGAGATCTGTTGTTGACGGCATAGTTTCTTTGAAGAAGAAATTGGAAAATCTGGCAGAAGAAAATGCTGCTTTACAAAAGCAGCTTCAGGAAATGCAAGTGCAAAAATCATGCAACCAGTTCCCAATCAAACAATCTCTCCAGCCTCCTGAATTCAGACGACTGCTCCAGAAACACATTGAGGAAAACATCAAACTTCATGAAAACATCATAACTCTGAGAGCGGAGAATACTGCCCTCATCCAGGAGATTCGGGATTTGAAGAATCAACTGGAAAAGCATCAAGAAATAGCTCGCTTCAGCAAGAAGAAAGAAGACAATGAGCATCATCTCGAGGAGTTATTGAGGAAACTCGAAGATAGAGAGAGGTTGGAAATAGCGGCCTTGAACCATAAAGTGGATATGCTGAAAGAGAAGTTAGAAGCGATCCACATGCACAATGTCCCCTTCATGCAAGCAGCAGAGATTCAAACACTGATAACAGGTGTTCAAATTGAAATTGGGAAGATGAGAGAAGAACTCGGAATTCTGAAGAACGGTGCTGAAACAAATGTTGAAAAACAGGATCGGCGTCAAGCTCAGCAGTTAGATGACTACGAGAAACAGATTGAGGAGTTGAAAATCGAACTGAGGGAACGTAGTCTACAGAGAGCAGCCCTGAATGGTCAAGAAAACATCTTGAAGGAAAGGGTGCAACGGATTGAAGACACTAATGGAGAATTAGTCATCCAGATTGCAGATCTGCAAGCACAGCTGTTAGATAAGGAAAGAGAAGTTTCTGAACTGAACAAAGATGAAAGCAGAATGAGGAGTGTTGCTGAAAAATGCATCGAAGAAAAAGATGGCCTCATCGAAATGCTAAAAGAGCACAAGAAGCAGATTGCAGAGCTGAAGGTGAATCTGGAGAAGAAGAGTGTAGAGAGAGCAGAAATGAACAGTCAATTAGAAAACTTGAACGAAAAAGTACAGCTGATGGAGAAGACTAACGATGAATTGGGCATCCAGATTACCCTTCTGCAAAAACAGCTTAAGGATAAGGAAAGGCAAGTTTATGAGTTGAAGGAAGAAAGGAACAGACAGGAGAGTAATGCAGAAAAAGAAATCAGGAACCTGAAAGATCGTGTGGAGGAACTAATGAAAGAAAATGAAGATCTTGAGAAGCAGTATGAATTAGGCTGCACTAAAGAGATAAATCACCTGAGAGAACAAATCATACAGCTTAAAATGGAAAATGAGATTCTTAATAAGATGAAGATGGATGAACTAAAGGAAAACGCAAAGCTACAAGATTTAATAGAAGAGAAGAATAATAAGATAAGCCGTCAAAAGTGGAAGATTGATGACCTTAGAGCAAAAATAAGACATCACAGGAATGATGGCCACAAAAGGACAACCAAGGAAGTGGAACTGCAGGGTGATGGGCTGCATCGCCAGATAGAAACTCCCAAATTGGACAAGAATCTTCAGGAGGAATTCGTCAAGGAGAACCCCTCACAAGAACAGGCAAATCTGTCGGAAAGTGAAGCAGAAGAAGAAACAGAAGCGAGTGAAGATATCCAAAATGTGGAGGACACTCAGAAAAACTGGAAGCAGAGAATTGCCGGAAGACTGGGAAAGGGTCTGCATTTGCATCAGAAAACAGAACCCGCTGGAAAAGAGGAGTGGACTGAATAATCATGGGATAGAATAGGAAGAATTATCAAGGATATGTTTTATCTGTTAAGTTTCACAAGATATATGATTCTGAAGTCAAATGACATCGGTTATTTTTTTAGAAAGGATTCATTTTCTCACGCACTTAGTTAAAGGCTTTTAGTTTTAAGGAACAATTAAATCTTGGGATTTAAAAGGAAATTAATTTGTTGATGACTTTAATTTTGATTTGTTTATTTGTATAAATTTTATATTATAATAAAAAATTTAATTTCAAATTGCTTTAACTTATCCCTTATCTATTGTTGTTGCATCACTTCTGGCATGATGAATTAAACTTCATTTATTTACATAATCGAATTGAATGACTTAATATTATTGGCTATAAACTGGGGAGCATAAATACTTATAACCTATTTGTTCAGGTAACAAAGTTTTCTAGTAGATCTTACCTAAGAAAATAAATAATTTATTTCGTCTCTATTTTATCACTATTTTCACCCACCATTTCTCTATTTTACTCCTTTGAACGAAGTATCAATAAGTTATAAAATATTCTAATCTTCAAACCTACCAAACTGAATATCTTATGCATGCATTGATAAGCAAGTTCTCAACAAGAATTTTATTTTTCTCATATTTTTCTTACGTTCCACTGCCACTATGTAGCACTGATAAGGCTATTTTATCTCACTAATGCATCAAGATCAAAAGTATTACAAAACTATAATTTCTTTTCGTGAAAATTTATTTAAGAAGAAGTATAGCCATATTTTCCTCGACCAATATCAAGCAATACGTTTCTATTATTATCTATTCTACAAACAGTTCAAAGATAAAATGGTTTAACACAATCTTACAGCTTACAATGTATGTTGTAAATACCTCTGAAACTAAATTTTCGAGGTTAGATTATGATATTCATGTGAAGCAAGGATAATTGTACTTTAAGGAAAGTAACAGTAGAAAGGATAAATGTACTTTAAGGAAAGTAACAGTAGAAAGGATAAATGTACTTTTAGGAAAGTAACAGTAGAAAGGATAAATGTACTTTAAGGAAAGTAACTGTAGAAAGGATAATTGTACTTTAAGGAAAGTAACTGTAGAAAGGATAATTGTACTTTAAAGAAAGTAACTGTGGAAGGGATAATTGTACTTAAAGGAAAGTAACTGTAGAAAGGATAATTGTATTTTAAGGAAAGTAACTGTAGAAAGAATAATTCTACTTTGAGGGAAGTAAAAGTAGAAAGGATAATTGTACTTTAAGGAAGAAAATGTAGTAAAGATAATTATACTTTAAGTAAATGTAAAAAGGATAATTAAACTTTAAAGAGGTAAATGTAGAAAGGATAATAGTACTTTAATGAAGCAAAGGTAGCAAGGATAATTGTGATTTATGGAAGTAAATAAGGAAAGGATGGTTGTACTTTAAGGAAGTAAATGTAAAAAGGATAATTGTACTTTAAGGAAGTAAATATAGAAAGGATAATTGTATTTCAAGGCAGTAAATGTAGAAAGGATAGTTATACTTTTGGGAAGTAAATGTAGAAAGGATAATTGTACTTTAAGGAAGTAAATGTAGAAAGGATAATTGTACTTTAAGGAAGTAAATGTAGAAAGGATAATCGTACTT
>NC_090745.1:112431126-112473626 GCF_036898095.1 Palaemon carinicauda | reverse complement strand
GTCTGGAAAGAGTTTACCAATAAACTGTCTGGAAAATATTTGCCAAGAAACTATCTGGAAAGAATTTACCAAGAAACTATCTGGAAAGTGTTTACCAAGAAATTATATGGAAAATGTTTACCAAGAGACTGTTTGGAAAGTGTTTGTGAAGAAACTGTTTGGATGCGTGTGGCAAAAAAAACTATCTGCAACCTGTTTGTCAAGAAACTGTCTTGAAGCCGCTTGCAAATTGTCTGCCAAAAAAAATACTGTCTGGAAACTTTTTGTAAACGGTAAGTAAAGTGTTTGTGAACTGTAAGGAAAGTATTTGTCAAGAATCTGACTGCAAACTGTTCGTAAAGTGTTTGTCAAGAAACTGTCAGGAAAGTGTTTGTCAAGATTCTGTCTGCAAACTGTTCGTAAAGTGTTTGTCAAGAACCTGTCAGGAGAGTGTTTGTCAAGAATCTGTCTGCAAACTGTTCGTAAAATGTTAGTTAAGAACCTGTCAGGAAAGAGTTTGCAAACTATTAGGAAAGAGTTTGCCAAAAAAACTGTCAGCAAACTTTAAGTAAATGTGTTTATCAAGAAACTGTCCGGAGAGCGTTTGCAAACTAATAGGAAAGTGTATGTCAAGAACTGTTTGGAAACTTTGTTTCCAAATAATATTTTGTACTGAGAGGAACCAGCCCAACGAAAAGTATTTCCCAGAATAACTAGAGGTGGCTCCTATAAGCCATTAATTCTAATAACCCTCTGCTGACAGTTAGTGTAGATTAATGGTGACTTATTTAAGAACAGACCTCTACCCAATCAGAAGTGTTATTAAAAGTAAAAGGATTTTAGATGCAATGATATAGGCCTTCGGATTATTTCGATCTAACAAAGACCGAAATACTAATGAAAACTCTTTTTTTCATAATTCAATATAATTTTCGATTAATAAAACAAATCTTCAAATTTCGGCGATGTAAATTCCTTAGAGGATATTTCTACTAATTTTCACGACGTAATTTCCGAATGAAATCGTATATAAGGCTTTGGAGAACAGCTAACATAATTCCTTTCAAGACGAAAGAAATTTTTAGACGCTCACCAAAGCAGCTAAGAAACAGTTGAAACTATTGAAGAATGGCAGGATTACCGGAGCATCAAGAATTCCTAGATAATCTGTGGAGGTTTCTGAACCAGATGTGGCAGAAGGAATTTCCTTCCCCGCTGTTGCTGGGAGACTTCAGGCGGAGATCTGTTGTTGACGGCATAGTTTCTTTGAAGAAGAAATTGGAAAATCTGGCAGAAGAAAATGCTGCTTTGCAAAAGCAGCTTTTGGAAATGCAAGTGCAAAAATCATGCAACCAGTTCCCGATCAAACAATCTCTCCAGCCTCCTGAATTCAGACGACTGCTCCAGAAACATATTGAGGAAAACATCAAACTTCATGAAAACATCATAACTCTGAGAGCGGAGAATACTGCGCTCATCCAGGAGATTCGGGATTTGAAGAATCAACTGGAAAAGCATGAAGAAATAGCTCGCTTCAGCAAGAAGAAAGAAGACAATGAGCATCATCTCGAGGAGTTATTGAGGAAAGTCGAAGATAGAGAGAGGTTGGAAATAGCGGCCTTGAACCATAAAGTGGATATGCTGAAAGAGAAGTTAGAAGCGATCCACATGCACAATGTCCCCTTCATGCAAGCAGCGAAGATTCAAACACTGATAACAGGTGTTCAAATTGAAATTGGGAAGATGAGAGAAGAACTCATAATTCTGAAGAACGGTGCTGAAACAAATGTTGAAAAACAGGATCGGCGTCAAGCTCAGCAGTTAGATGACTACGAGAAACAGATTGAGGAGTTGAAAATCGAACTGAGGGAACGTAGTCTACAGAGAGCAGCCCTGAATGGTCAAGAAAACATCTTGAAGGAAAAGGTGCAACGGATTGAAGACACTAACGGGGATTTAGTCATCCAGATTGCAGATCTGCAAGCACAGCTGTTAGATAAGGAAAGAGAAGTTTCTGAACTGAACAAAGATGAAAGCAGAATGAGGAGTGTTGCTGAAAAATGCATCGAAGAAAAAGATGGCCTCATCGAAAAGCTAAAAGAGCACAAGAAGCAGATTGCAGAGCTGAAGGTGAATCTGGAGAAGAAGCGTGTAGAGACAGCAGAAATGAACAGTCAAATAGAAAACTTGAACGAAAAAGTACAACTGATGGAGAAGACTAACAATGAATTGGGCATCCAGATTGCCCTTCTGCAAACACAGCTTATGGATAAGGAAAGGCAAGTTTATGAGTTGAAGGAAGAAAGGAACAGACAGGAGAGCAATGCAGAAAAAGAAATCAGGAACCTGAAAGATCGTGTGGACGAACTAATGAAAGAAAATGAAGGTCTTGAGAAGCAGTACGAATTAGGCTGCACTGAAGAGATAAATCACCTGAGAGAACAAATCATACAGCTTAAAATGGAAAATGAGATTCTCAATAAGATGAAGATTGACAAATTAAATGAAAACGCGAGGCTACAAGGTGTAATAGAAGAGAAGAATAATAAGATAAGCCGTCAAAAATGGAAGATTGATGACCTTAGAGCAAAAATAAGACATCACAAGAATGATGGCCACAAAAGGACAACCAAGGAAGTGGAACTGCAGGGTGATGGGCTGCATGGCCAGATAGAAACTCCCAAATTGGACAAGAATCTTCAGGAAGAATTTGCCAAGGAGAACCCCTCACAAGAGCAGGCAGATCCGTCGGAAAGTGAAGCAGATGAAGAAACAGAAGCGAGTGAAGATTTCCAAAATGTGGAGGACACTCAGAAAAAATGGAAGCAGAGAATTGCCGGAAGACTGGGAAAGGGTCTGCATTTGCACCAGAAAACAGAACCCGCTGGAAAAGAGGAGTGGACTGAATAATCATGGGATAGAATAGGAAGAATTGTCAAGGATATGTTTTTCTGTTTTTTCACAAGATGTATGATTCAGAAGTCAAATGACATCAGTTATTTTTTTTTTTTTTTTTTTAGAAAGGATTACACGCACTTAGTTAAAGGCCTTTATTTTTAAGGAACAAGTAAATCTTGGGATTTAAAAGGAAATTAATTTGTTGTTGACTTTAATTTTGATGTGTTTATTTGTAAAAATTTTATATAATAAAGAATTTAATCTAAAATTACTTTAACTTATCCCTCATCTATTGTTGTAGCATCACTTCTGGCATGATGAATTAAACTTAATTTATTCACATAAACGAATTGAATGACTAAATGTTATAGGATATAAACTGGGGAGCATAAATACTTAATACCTGAATGTTCAGGTAACTATAAGTTTTCTAGCATCTTATATAGGAAAATAAATCATTTACTTTGTCTATTTTACCACTATTTTTACCCATCACTTCGCCACTTTACTGCTTTGAACGAGCAATCAATAAGTTATAAACAATTCTAATAAAAAAGCAACCAAATTGAGTATCTTGTGCATGCATTGATAAGTAAGATTTCAAACAAGTATATTTTTCTCATATTTTTCTTGCGTTCCATTGTCACTATGTAGCATTTGGAAAGGCAATTTATCACACTAATTAATACATCAGAATCAAAAGTACAACAAAACTATAATATTTTCTCGTGATCATTTTTTTAAGAAGCATAGCCATATTTTCTACGGGCAATTTCAAGCCGGGCAATTTTATTTCAATCTTTTCTACAGCCAGTTGAGCACAACACTTTTATTGGAGCTCACAATGTAAGTTGCTATATTCCTTTTAAACTAAATTTTCGAGGCTAGATTATGATTTTCATGTAAAGCAGGGATAATGGTACTTTAGGGAAGTAAATGTAGAAAGGATAATTGCACTTTAGGGAAGTAATTGTAAAAAGGATAATTGTACTATGAAGAAGTAAATGTAGAAAGGATAATTGTACTATAAGGAAGTAAAGGTAGAAAGGATAATTGTACTATGAAGAAGTAAATGTAGAAAGGATAATTGTACTTTAAGGAAGTAAATGTAGAAAGGATAATTGTACTTTAAGGAAGTAAATGTAGAAAGGATAATTGCACTTTAAGGAAGTAAATGTAGAAAAGATAATTGTATTTTAAAGAAGTAAATGTAGAAAGGATAATGTTACTTTAAGGAAGTAAATGTAGAAATGATAATCATACTTTAAGGAAGTAAATATAGAAAGGATAATTGTACTTTAAGGAAGTAAATATAGAAATGGTGGCTGTATGTGGATGAAGTGAGTAAAGTGATCATCGGCATGAAACTTTGAAATGATTTTTCCAAGAAATTGTTTGCAAAGTGTTTACCAAGAAAATATTTGAAAGTGTTTGCCACAAAACTGATTCAAATTGTTTGGAATGTTTTTTGCCAAGAAATTGTTTGCAAAGTGTTTACCAAGAAACTATTTGAAAAGTGTTTGGCACGAAAATGTTTCAAATTGTTTACCAAAAGATTGTTTGGAATGAGTTTGCCAAGAAATTGTTTGCAGTTTTTACCAAGAAATTGTTTTGAATGAGTTTGCCAAGAAATTATTTGCAGTGTTTACCAAGAAATTTTTTGGAATGAGTTTGCCAAGAAATTGTTTGGAATGAGTTTGCCAAGAAATTGTTTGCAAAGTGTTTACCAAGAAGCTATTTGGAAAGTGTTTGGCACGAAATAGTTTCATATTATTTACCAAGAGATTGTTTGGAATATATTTTGCCAATAAATTGTTTTCAAAGTGTTTACCAAGAAACTGTTTGAAAGGTGTTTGGCACGGAACTGTTTCATATTGTTTACTTAGAGATTGTTTGGAATGTATTTTGCCAATGAATTGTTTTCAAAATGTTTGCCAAGAAACTATTTGAAAAGTGTTTGGCACGGAGCTGTTTCAAATTGTCTATCAAGATATTGTTTGGAATGTGTTCGCCAAGTGTTTGGCATGAAACTCTTTCAAAATGTTTCCATTAGACTGTTTGAAAAGTATTCGCCAAGAAACTGTTTGGAAAATGTTTGCCAAGAAATCAATCTGTAAACTATTAGGAAAGTGTTTGCCAAGAAACTGTTTGAAAACTGTTTGCAAAATGTTTGCCAAGAAACTATCTGGAATGTGTTTGTAAACTGTTAGGGAAGTAATTGCCAAGAAATCGTCTATGAAGAGTTTACAAATTGCTTGCTAAGACATTGTCTGGAAAGTGTTTGAAAAATGTTAGGAAAGTGTTTGCCAAGAAGCTGTCTGAAAAGTTATAAAAGTTAGTCAAGAAACTCTGAGAACTGTTTGCAAACTGTTTGAAAAGTATTTTCCATGAAACTGTTACGATATTGTTTGCAAACTGTTGTGAAAGTGCTTGCCAAGAAACTATCAAGAAAGTGTTTGTCAAGAAACTGTTTGCAACCCCAGTTTCCAAATAATATTTGGTAGTGAGAGGAGTCATCTCAAAAACATAGTTTTCTCGAAATAGCTCAAAAGAAGAATCTGGTCCACGAAAAGTATTTCCCAGAATAACAAGAAAAAGCTCCTATGAGCCATTGGTTCTAATAACACTTTGCAAACACTAAGTATAGATGAATTGGGCCTTATGCCAGCAAGGCCCTTTACCCAATCAGAAGTGTTATTAAAGGTAAAAAGATTTTAGATAGAATGGTCCGGATTATTTTCAATTAACAGAGACAGAAATACTCAAAATAAAGGCTTTTTTTATAATTCAATATTTTTTTAGAATAATTAAACAAAACTTCAAATTTCTTAGATTGAAATTTCTTAGAGGATATTTCTACTAATTTTCACGACGTAATTTCCGAATGAAATCGTATATAAGGCTTTGGAGAGAAGCTAACATAATTCCTTTCAAGACGAAAGAAATTTTCAGACGCTCACCAAAGCAGCTAAGAAACAGTTGAAACTATTGAAGAATGGCAGGATTACCGGAGCATCAAGAATTCCTGGATAATCTGCGGAGGTTTCTGAACCAGATGTGGCAGAAGGAATTTCCTTGCCCGCAGTTGCTGAGAGACTTCAGGCGGAGATCTGTTGTTGATGGCATAGTTTCTTTGAAGAAGAAATTGGAAAATCTGACTGAAGAAAATGCTGCTTTGCAAAAGCAGCTTCAGGAAATGCAAGTGCAAAAATCATGCAACCAGTTCCCGATCAAGCAATCTCTCCAGCCTCCTGAATTCAGACGACTGCTCCAGAAACACATTGAGGAAAACATCAAACTTCATGAGAACATCATAACTCTGAGAGCGGAGAATGCTGCCCTCGTGCAGGAGATTCTGGATTTGAAGAATCAACTGGAAAAGCATGAAGAAATGGCTCGCTTCAGCAAGAAGAAAGAAGACAATGATCATCATCTCAAGGAGATATTGAGGAAGCATGAAGATAGAGAGAGGTTGGAAATAGCGGCCTTGAACCATAAAGTGGATATGCTGAAAGAGAAGTTAGAAGCGATCCACATGCACAATGTCTCCTTCATGCAAGCAGCAGAGATTCAAGCAGTGATAATAGGTGTTCAAATTGAAATTGGGAAGATGAGAGAAGAACTTGGAATTCTGAAGAACGGTGCTGGAACAAATGTTGAAAAACAGGATCGGCGTCAAGCTCAGCAGTTAGATGACAACGAGAAACAGATTGAGGAGTTGAAAATCGAACTGAGGGAACGTAGTCTACAGAGAGCAGCTCTGATTGGTCAAGAAAACATCTTGAAGGAAAAGGTGCAACGGATTGAAAACACTAATGGAGAATTAGTCATCCAGATTGCCGATCTGCAAGCACAGCTGTTAGATAAGGAACGAGAAGTTTCTGAACTGAACAAAGATGAAAGCAAGATGAGGAGTGTTGCTGAAAAATTCATCGAAGAAAAAGAAGGCCTCATCAAAAAGTTGAATGAGCACGAGAAGCAGATTGCAGAGCTGAAGGTGAATCTGGAGAAGAAGAGTGGAGAGAGAGCAGAATTGAACACTCAAATAGAAAACTTGAACAAAAAGGTACAACTGATGGAGAAGACTAATGATGAATTGGGCATCCAGATTACCCTTCTGCAAACACAGCTTAAGGATAAGGAAAGGAAAGTTTATGAGTTGAAGGAAGAAAGGAACAGACAGGAGAGCAATGCGGAAAAAGAAATCAGGAACCTGAAAGATCGTGTGGACGAACTATTGAAAGAAAATCAAGATCTTGAGAAGCAGTACGAATTAGGCTGCACTAGAGAGATAAATCACCTGAGAGAACAAATCATACAGCTTAAAATGGAAAATGAGAGGATAAATAAGCTGAAGATTGACAAATTAAATGAAAACGCGAAGCTAGAAGGTGTAATAGAAGAGAAGAATAATAAGATAAGCCGTCAGAAGTGGAAGATTGATGACCTTAGAGCAGAAATAAGACATCTTAGGAATAAAGGCCACAAAAGGACAACCAAGGAAGTGGAACTGCAGGGTGATGGGCTGCATCGCCAGATAGAAACTCCCAAATTGGACAAGAATCTTCAGGAGGAATTCGCCAAGGAGAACCCCTCACAAGAACAGGCAAATCTGTCGGAAAGTGAAGCAGATGAAGAAACAGAAGCGAGTGAAGATTTCCAAAATGTGGAGGACACTCAGAAAAAATGGAAGCAGAGAATTGCCGGAAGACTGGGAAAGGGTCTGCATTTGCATCAGAAAACACAACCCGCTGGAAAAGAGGAGTGGACTGAATAATCATGGGATAGAATAGGAAGAATTATCAAGGATATGTTTTTTCTGTTAAGTTTCACAAGATATATGATTCTGAAGTCAAATGACATCGGTTATTTTTTTAGAAAGGATTAATTTTCTCACGCACTTAGTTAAAGGATTTTAGTTTTAAGGAACAAGTAAATCTTTGGATTTAAAAGGAAATTAATTTGTTGATGACTTTAATTTTGATTTGTTTATTTGTATAAATTTTATATAATAAAGAATTTAATTTCAAATTACTTTAACTTATCCCTTATCTATTGTTGTAGCATCACTTCTCGCATGATGAATTAAACTTAATTTTTTTACATAATCGAATTGAATGACTTAATATTATTGACTATAAACTGGGGAGCATAAATACTTATAACCTATTTGTTCAGGTAACAAAGTTTTCTGGTAGATCTTACATAAGAAAATAAATAATTCATTTCGTCTCTATTTTATCACTATTTTCACCCACCATTTCTCTATTTTACTCCTTTGAACGAAGTATCAATAAGTTATAAACAATTCTAATCTAAAAGCATACAAAACTGAATATCTTATGCATGCATTGATAAGCAAGTTCTCAAAAAGAATTTTACTTTTCTCATATTTTTCTTACGTTCCACTGCCACTATGTAGCACTGATAAAGCCATTTTACCTCACTAATGCATCAAGATCAAAAGTAATACAAAACTATAATTTTTTCGTGATAATTTATTTAAGAAGTATAGCCATATTTTCCTCGATCAATTTCAAGCAATAGGTTTCTATTATTATCTTTTCTACAAACAGTTCAAAGATAAAATGGTTTAACACATTCTTACAGCTTACAATCTATGCTGTAAATATCTCTGAAACAAAATTTTCGAGGTTAGATTATGATATTCAAGTGAAGCAAGGATAATTGTACTTTAAGGAAAGTAACTGTAGAAAGGATAATTGTACTTTAAGGAGAGTAGCAGCAGAAAAGATAATTGTACTTTAAGGGAAGTAACTGTAGAGAGGATAATTCTATTTTAAGGAGAGTAGCAGCAGAAAAGATAATTGTACTTTAAGGAAAGTAACTGTAGAAAGGATAATTGTACTTAAAGGAAAGTAACTAGAAAGAATAACTGTACTTTAAAGGAAGTAACTGTAGAAAGGAAAATTGTACTTTAAGGGAAGTAACTGTAGAAAGGATAATTGTACTTTAAGGGAAGTAAATGTAGAAATGATAATTGTACTTTAAGGAAAGTAACTGTAGAAAGAATAATTGTACTTTAAGGAAAGTAACTGTAGAAAGGATAATTGTACTTTAAGGAAAGTAACTGTAGAAAGAATAATTGTACTTTAACGGAAGTAACTGTAGAAAGGATATTTGCACTTTAAGGAAAGTAACTGTAGAAATGATAATTGTACTTTAAGGAGAGTAGCAGCATAAAAGATAATTGTATTTTAAGGGAAGTAACTATAGAAAGGATATTTGAACTTTAAGGGAAGTAACTGTAAAAAGAATAATTGTAATTTATGGGAAGTAACTGTAGAAAGGATAATTGTACTTTAAGGAAAGTAACTGTAGAAAGGATAATTGTACATTAAGGGAAGTAACTGTAAAAAGGATAATTGTACTTTAAGGGAAGTAACTGTAGAAAGGTTAATTGTACTTTAGAGGAAGTAACTGTAAAAAGAATAATTGTAATTTATGGGAAGTAACTGTAGAAATGATAATTGTACTTTAAGGGAAGTAACTGAAGAAAGGATAATTGTACTTTAAGGGAAGTAACTGTAAAAAGGATAATTGTACTTTAAGGAAAGTAACTGTAGAAAGGATAATTGTACTTTAAGGAGAGTAACTGTAGAAAGGATAATTGTACTTGAAGGAAAGTAACTGTAGAAAGGATAATTGTACTTTAAGGGAAGTAACTGTAAAAAGCATAATTGTACTTTAAGGGAAGTAACTGTAGAAAGGATAATTGTACTTCAAAGGAAAGTAACTGTAGAAAGGATAATTCTACTTCAAGGGAAGTAAATCTAGAAAGGATAATTGTACTTTAAGGAAGTAAATGTAGAAAGGATAATTGTAATTTAAGGAAATTAACTGTAGAGAGGATAATTGTACTTTAAGGGAAGTAACTGTTGAAAGGATAATTCTACTTTAAGGAGAGTAACTATAGAAAGGATAATTGCACTTTAAGGGAAGTAAATGTAGAAAGGATAATTGTACTTTAGGGAAGTAAATGTAAAAAGGATAATGAAACTTTAAAGAAGTAAATGTAGAAAGGATAATAATACTTTAATGAAGTAAAGGTAGCAAGGATAATTGTAATTTAAGGAAGTGAATGTAGAAAGGATAATTGTACTTGAAGAAGGAAAATGTAGAAAGGATAATTGTACTTTAGGGAGTAAATACAGAAAGGATGGCTGTATGTGGATGAAGAAAGTAAAGTGATCATCAGCCTGAAACCTTGGAATGTTTTTGCCAAGAAATTGTTTGCAAATTGTTTACCAAGAAACTAGTTGAAAAGCTCGTGGCACCAAAATGTTTCAAATTGTTTACCAAGAGATTATTTGGAATGTGTTTGCCAAAAATTTGTTTGCAAAGTGTTTACGAAGAAACTATTAGAAAAGTGTCTTCCACGAAACTGTTTCAAATTGTTTACCAAGAGATTTTTTGGAATGTTTCTTGCCAAGAATTTTTTTTACAGTGTTTACCAATAAACTATTTGAAAAGTTTTGGCACGAAACTGTTTCAAATTTTTTACCAAAAGATTGTTTGGAATAAGTTTTCTAAGAAATTATTTTCAAATTGTTTACCAAGAAATCATTTGAAAAGTGTTTGGCACGAAAATGGTTCAAATTGTTTACCAAGAGATTGTTTAAAATCAGTTTGCCAAGAAATTGTTTGCAAAGTTTTTACCAAGAGATTGTGTGGAATGTGTTTGACAAGAAACTGTTTGCAAAGTGTTTACCAACTATTTGAAGTTTGGCACAAAACTGTTTCAAATTGTTTACCAAAAGATTGTTTGGGATATATTTTGCCAAGAAATTGTTTTCAAAGTGTTCACCAAGAAACTATTTGAAAAGTGTTTAGCTTGAAACTCTTTCAAATTGTTTACCATTAGACTCTTTGGAAAGTATTCGCCAAGAAACTGTTTGGAAAGTGTTTGCCAAGAAATCTATCTGTAAACTATTAGGAAAGTGTTTGCCAAGAAACTGTTTGAAAACTGTTTGAAAGTTGTTTTCCAAGAAACTGTCTGGAATGTGTTTGTAAACTGTTAGGGAAGTGTTTACCACGAAATAGTCTACAAAGTGTTTGCAAATTGTTTGGAAAGACATTGTCTGGAAAGTGTTTGAAAACTGTTAGGAAAGCGTTTGGCAAAAAGCTGTCTGAAACTGTAATGAAAGTGTTAGTCATGAAACTCTAAGAACTGTTTGAAAAGTATTTCCCAAGAAACTGTTACGATATTGTTTGCAAACTGTTGTGAAAGTGCTTGCCAAGAAACTATCAGGAAAGTGTTGGTCAAGAAACTGTTTGCAACCCCAGTTCCAAAATATATTTTGTAGAGAGAGCAGTCTGCTCAAAAATATAGTTTTCTCGAAATAGCTCAGAAGAATCTGGTCCACGAAATGTATTTCCCAGAATAACAAGAAAAAGCTCCTAAGAGCCATTGGTTCTAAACACTTCGCAGACAGTTAGTGTAGAGTAATGAGGCCTTATGCCAGCACGGGCCTTTACCTATTCTGGAGTGTTATAAAAGGTAAAAAGATTTTAGATAGAATGGTCCGGATTATTTTCAATTAACAGAGACAGAAATACTCAAAGAAAAGTCTGTTTTTATAATCCAATATTTTTCTAGAATGATTAAACAAAACTTCAAATTTCTTCAATTTAAATTTCTTAAAAGATAATTCTACTAATTTTCACGATGTTATTTCCGAATGAAATCGTATATAAGGCTTTGAAGAACAGCTAACATAATTCCTTTCAAGACGAAAGAAATTTTTAGACGCTCACCAAAGCAGCTAAGAAAAAGTTGAAACTATTGAAGAATGGCAGGATTAGCGGAGCATCAAGAATTCCTAGATAATCTGTGGAGGTTTCTGAAGCAGATGTGGCAGAAGGAATTTCCTTCCCCGCAGTTGCTAGGAGACTTCAGGCGGAGATCTGTTGTTGACGGCATAGTTTCTTTGAAGAAGAAATTGGAAAATCTGGCTGAAGAAAATGCTGCTTTGCAAAAGCAGCTTGTAGAAATGCAAGTGCAAAAATCATGCAAGTTCCCGATCAAGCAATCTCTCCAGCCTCCTGAATTCAGACGACTGCTCCAGAAACACATTGAGGAAAACATCAAACTTCATGAGAACATCATAACTCTGAGAGCGGAGAATGCTGCCCTCATGCAGGAGATTCTGGATTTGAAGAATCAACTGGAAAAGCATGAAGAAATGACTCGCTTCAGCAAGGAGAAAGAAGACAATGAGCATCATCTCGAGGAGTTATTGAGGAAACTTCAAGATAGAGAGAGGTTGGAAATAGCGGCCTTGAACCATAAAGTGGATATGCTGAAAGAGAAGTTAGAAGCGATCCACATGCACAATGTCCCCTTCATGCAAGCAGCAGAGATTCAAACACTGATAACAGGTGTTCAAATTGAAATTGGGAAGATGAGAGAAGAACTCAGAACTTTGAAGAACGCTGTTGAAACAAACGTTGAAGAACAAGATCGTCGTCAGGCTCAGCAGTTGGATGACTACGGGAAACAGATTGAGGAGTTGAAAATCGAAGTGAGGGAACGTAGTCTACAGAGAGCAGCCCTGATTGGTCAAGAAAATATCTTGAAGGAAAAGGTGCAACGGATTGAAGACACTAACGGAGAATTAGTCATCCAGATTGCAGATCTGCAAGCACAGCTGTTAGATAAGGAACGACAAGTTTCTGAACTGAACAAAGATGAAAGCAGAATGAGGAGTGTTGCTGAAAAATGCATCGAAGAAAAAGATGGCCTCATCGAAAAGCTAAAAGAGCACAAGAAGCAGATTGCAGAGCTGAAGGTGAATCTGGAGAAGAAGAGTGTAGAGAGAGCAGAAATGAACGGTCATATAGAAAACTTGAACGAAAAAGTAAAACTGATGGAGAAGACTAAACATGAATTGAGTATCCAGATTGCCCTTCTGCAAACACAGGTTATGGATAAGGAAAGGCAAGTTCATGAGTTGAAGGAAGACAGGAACAGACAGGAGAGTAATGCAGAAAAAGAAATCAGGAACCTGAAAGATCGTGTGGACGAACTAATGAAAGAAAATCAAGATCTTGAGAAGCAGTACGAATTAGGCTGCACTGGAGAGATAAATCACCTGAGAGAAAAAATCATACAGCTTAAAATGGAAAATGAGATTCTTAATAAGATGAAGATTGACAAATTAAATGAAAACGCGAAGCTACAAGGTGTAATAGAAGAGAAGAATAATAAGATAAGTCGTCAAAAATGGAAGATTGATGACCTTAGAGCAGAAATAAGACATCTTAGGAATAAAGGCCACAAAAGGACAACCAAGGAAATGGAACTGCAGGATGATGGGCTGCATGGCCAGATAGAAACTCCCAAATTGGACAAGAATCTTCAGGAGGAATTCGCCAAGGAGAACCCCTCACAAGAACAGGCAAATCCGTCGGAAAGTGAAGCAGATGAAGAAACAGAAGCGAGTGAAGATTTCCAAAATGTGGAGGACACTCAGAAAAAATGGAAGCAGAGAATTGCCGGAAGACTGGGAAAGGGTCTGCATTTGCATCAGAAAACAGAACCCGCTGGAAAAGAGGAGTGGACTGAATAATCATGGGATAGAATAGGAAGAATTATCAAGGATATGTTTTTTCTGTTAAGTTTCACAAGATATATGATTCTGAAGTCAAATATCATCGGTTATTTTTTTTTTTAGAAAGGATTAATTTTCTCACGTACTTAGTTAAAGGCTTTTAGTTTTAAGGAACAAGTAAATCTTGGGATTTAAAAGGAAATTAATTTGTTGATGACTCTAATTTTGATTTGTTTATTTGTATAAATTTTATATTATAATAAAAAATCTAATTTCAAATTACTTTAACTTGTCCCTTATCTATTGTTGTAGTATCACTTCTGGTATGATGAATTAAACTTGATTTATTCACATAAACGAATTGAATGACTAAATGTTATAGGATATAAACTGGGGAGCATACATACTTATAACCTGAATGTTCAGGTAACTGGAATTTTCTAGCATCTTATATAGGAAAATAAATCATTTACTTTGTCTATTTTACCACTATTTTTACCCATCACTTCGCCACTTTACTCCTTTGAACGAGCAATCAATAAGTTATAAAGAATTCTAATCTAAAAGCAACCAAATTGAGTATCTTGTGCATGCATTGATAAGCAAGATTTCAAACAAGTATATTTTTCTCATATTTTGCTTGCATTCCATTGCCACTATGTAGCATTTGGAAAGGCAATTTATCACACTAATTAATACATCAGAATCAAAAGTACAACAAAACTATTTTTTCGTGATAATCTTTTTTACGAAGCATAGCCATATTTTCTACGGGCAATTTCAAGCCGTGCTATTTTAATCTTTTCTACAGACAGTTGAGCACAACACTTTTATTGGAGCTTACAATGTAAGTTGCTATATTCCTCTAAAACTAAATTTTCGAGGCTAGATTATGATTTTCATGTAAAGCAGGGATAATTGTACAGTACTTAAAGGAAGTAAATGTAGAATGGATAATTGCACTTTAAGGAAGTAATTGTAAAAAGGATAATTGTACTTTAAGGAAGTAAATGTAGAAAGGATAATTGTACTTTAAGGAAGTAAATGTAGGAAGGATAATGTTACTTTAAGGAAGTAAATGTAGAAAGGATAATTGTACTTTAAGGAAGTAAATGTAGAAAGGATAATGTTACTTTAAGGAAGTAAATGTAGAAAGGATAATTGTACTTTAAGGAAGTAAATGTAGAAAGGATAATGGTACTTTAAGGAAGTAAATGTAGAAAGGATAATGTTACTTTAAGGAAGTAAATGTAGAAAGGATAATTGTACTTTAAGGAAGTAAATGTAGAAAGGATAATTGTACTTTAAGGAAGTAAATGTAGAAAGGATAATTGTACTTTAAGGAAGTAAATGTAAAAAGGATAATTGCACTTTAAGGAAGTAATTGTAAAAAGGATAATTGCACTTTAAGGAAGTAAATGTAGAAAGGATAACTGTACTTTAAGGAAGTAATTGTAAAAAGGATAATTGTACTTTAAGGAAGTAAATGTAGAAAGGATAATTGTACTTTAAGGAAGTAAATGTAGAAAGGATAATTATACTTTAAAGAAGTAAAAGTAGAAAGGATAATTGTACTTTAAGGAAGTAAATGTAAAAAGGATAATTGCACTTTAAGGAAGTAAATGTAGAAAGGATAATTGTACTTTAAGGAAGTAAATGTAAAAAGGATAATTGAACTTAAAGGAAGTAAATGTAAAAAGGATAATTGTACTTTAAGGAAGTAAATGTAGAAAGGATAATTGTACTTTAAGGAAGTAATTGTAAAAAGGATAATTTTGTACTTTAAGGAAGTAATTGTAAAAAGGATAATTGTACTTTAAGGAAGTAAATGTAGAAAGGATAATTGTACTTTAAGGAAGTAAATGTAGAAAGGATAATTGTACTTTAAGGAAGTAAATGTAGAAAGGATAATTATACTTTAAGGAAGTAAATGTAGAAAGGATAATGTTACTTTAAGGAAGTAAATGTAGAAAGGATAATTGCACTTTAAGGAAGTAAATGTAGAAAGGATGGCTCTAAGTGGATGAAGTGAGTAAAGTGATCATCGGCATGAAACTTTGAAATGTGTTTGAAAAGAAATTGTTTGCAAAGTGTTTACCAAGAAACTATTTGATAAGTGTTTGGCACGAAACTGTTTCAAATTGTTTAACAAGAGATTGTTTGGAATGTGTTCGTCAAGAAATTGTTTGCAAAGTGTTTACCAAGAAACTATTTGATAAGTGTTTGGCACGAAACTGTTTCAAATTGTTTAACAAGAGATTGTTTGGAATGTGTTTGTCAAGAAATTGTTTGCAAAGTGTTTACCAAGAAACTATTTGAAAAGTGTTTGGCACGAAAATGTTTCAAATTGTTTAACAAGAGATTGTTTGGAATGTGTTTGTCAAGAAATTGTTTGCAAAGTTTTGACCATAAAACTATTTGAAAAGTGTTTGGGACGTAACTCCATCAAACTGTTTACCAAGAGATTGTTTGGAATGTGTCCGTCAAGAAATTGTTTTCAAAGTGTTCACTAAGAAACTATTTGAAAAGTGTTTGGCACGGAACTGTTTCAAATTGTTTACCATTAGACTGTTTGGAAAGTATTCGCCAAGAAACTGTTTGGAAAGTGTTTACCATAAAACTATTTTAAAAATGTTTAGGGCGTAACTCTATCAAATTGTTTAAAAAGAGATTGCTTGGAATGAGTTTGCCAAGAAATTGTTTTCAAAGTGTTTACCAAGAAACTATTTGAAAAGTGTTTGGCATGAAACTCTTTCAAATTGTTTACCATTAGACTCTTTGGAAAGTATTCGCCAAGAAACTGTTTGGAAAGTGTTTGCCAAGAAATCTATCTGTAAACTATTAGGAAAGTGTTTGCCAAGAAACTGTTTGAAAACTGTTTGCAAAATGTTTTCCAAGAAACTGTCTGGAATGTGTTTGTAAACTGTTAGGGAAGTGTTTACCACGAAATAGTCTACAAAGTGTTTTCAAATTGTTTGGAAAGACATTGTCTGGAGAGTGTTTGAAAACTGTTAGGAAAGCGTTTGGCAAGAAGCTGTCTGAAACTGTAATGAAAGTGTTAGTCATGAAACTCTAAGAACTGTTTGAAAAGTATTTCCCAAAAAACTGTTAGGATATTGTTTGCAAACTGTTGTGAAAGAGCTTGCCAAGAAACTATCAGGAAAGTGTTGGTCAAGAAACTGTTTGCAACCCCAGTTTCCAAATAATATTTGGTAGTGAGAGGAGTCATCTCAAAAACATAGTTTTCTCGAAATAGCTCAAAAGAAGAATCTGGTCCACGAAAAGTATTTCCCAGAATAACAAGAAAAAGCTCCTATGAGCCATTGGTTCTAATAACACTTTGCAGACTGTTAGTGTAGATTAATGGTGCCTTATGCCAGCACGGGCCTTTACCTATTCTGAAGTGTTATTAAAGGTAAAAAGATTTTAGATAGAATAGTCCGGATTATTTTCAATTAACAGACAGAAATAATCAAAGAAAAGTCTGTTTTTATAATTCAATATTTTTCTTGAATGATTAAACAAAACTTCAAATTTCTTCAATTTAAATTTCTTAAAAGATAATTCCACTAATTTTCACGATGTTATTTCCGAATGAAATCGTATATAAGGCTTTGAAGAACAGCTAACATAATTCCTTTCAAGACGAAAGAAATTTTTAGACGCTCACCAAAGCAGCTAAGAAAAAGTTGAAACTATTGAAGAATGGCAGGATTACCGGAGCATCAAGAATTCCTAGATAATCTGTGGAGGTTTCTGAACCAGATGTGGCAGAAGGAATTTCCTTCCCCGCTGTTGCTGGGAGACTTCAGGCGGAGATCTGTTGTTGACAGCATAGTTTCTCTGAAGAAGAAATTGGAAAATCTGGCTGAAGAAAATGCTGCTTTGCAAAATCAGCTTGTGGAAATGCAAGTGCAAAAATCATGCAACCAGTTCCCGATCAAGGAATCTCTCCAGCCTCCTGAATTCAGACGACTGCTCCAGAAACACATTGAGGAAAACATCAAACTTCATGAGAACATCATAACTCTGAGAGCGGAGAATGCTGCCCTCGTGCAGGAGATTCTGGATTTGAAGAATCAACTGGAAAAACATCAAGAAATGGCTCGCTTCAGCAAAGAGAAAGAAGACAATGAGCATCATCTCGAGGAGATATTGAGGAAACTTCAAGATAGAGAGAGGTTGGAAATAGCGGCCTTGAACCATAAAGTGGATATGCTGAAAGAGAAGTTAGAAGCGATCCACATGCACAATGTCCCCTTCATGCAAGCAGCAGAGATTCAAACACTGATAACAGGTGTTCAAATTGAAATTAGGAAGATGAGAGAAGAACTCAGAACTTTGAAGAACGCTGTTGAAACAAACGTTGAAGAACAAGATCGTCGTCAGGCTCAGCAGTTGAATGACTACGAGAAACAGATTGAGGAGTTGAAAATCGAACTGAGGGAACGTAGTCTACAGAGAGCAGCCCTGAATGGTCAAGAAAACATCTTGAAGGAAAAGGTGCAACGGATTGAAGACACTAACGGAGAATTAGTCATCCAGATTGCCGATCTGCAAGCACAGCTGTTAGATAAGGAAAGAGAAGTTTCTGAACTGAACAAAGACGAAAGCAGAATGAGGAGTGTTGCTGATAAATGCATCGAAGAAAAAGATGGCCTCATCGAAAAGCTAAAAGAGCACAAGAAGCAGATTGCAGAGCTGAAGGTGAATCTGGAGAAGAAGAGTGTAGAGAGAGCAGAAATGAACAGTCAATTAGAAAACTTGAACGAAAAAGTACAGCTGAGGGAGAAGACTAACGATGAATTGGGCATCCAGATTACCCTTCTGCAAACACAGCTTATGGATAAGGAAAGGAAAGTTTATGAGTTGAAGGAAGAAAGGAACAGACAGGAGAGCAATGCAGAAAAAGAAATCAGGAACCTGAAAAATCGTGTGGACGAACTAATGAAAGAAAATCAAGATCTTGAGAAGCAGTACGAATTAGGCTGCACTGGAGAGATAAATCACCTGAGAGAACAAATCATACAGCTTAAAATGGAAAATGAGATTCTTAATAAGATGAAGATTGACAAATTAAATGAAAACGCGAAGCTAGAAGGTGTAATAGAAGAGAAGAATAATAAGATAAGTCGTCAAAAGTGGAAGATTGATGACCTTAGAGCAGAAATAAGACATCTTAGGAATAAAGGCCACAAAAGGACAACCAAGGAAGTGGAACTGCAGGGTGATGGGCTGCATGGCCAGATAGAAACTCCCAAATTGGACAAGAATCTTCAGGAGGAATTCGCCAAGGAGAACCCCTCACAAGAACAGGAAAATCCGTCGGAAAGTGAAGCAGAAGAAGAAAGAGAAGCGAGTGAAGATTTCCAAAATGTGGAGGACACTCAGAAAAACTGGAAGCAGAGAATTGCCGGAAGACTGGGAAAGGGTCTGCATTTGCATCAGAAAACAGAACCCGCTGGAAAAGAGGAGTGGACTGAATAATCATGGGATAGAATAGGAAGAATTATCAAGGATATGTTTTTTCTGTTAAGTTTCACAAGATATATGATTCTGAAGTCAAATGACATCGGTTATTTATTTTAGAAAGGATTAATTTTCTCACGCACTTAGTTAAAGGCTTTCAGTTTTAAGGAACAAGTAAATCTTGGGATTTAAAAGGAAATTAATTTGTTGACTTTAATTTTGATGTGTTTATTTGTATAAATTTTATATAATAAATAATTTAATTTCAAATTACTTTAACTTATCCCTTATCTAATGTTGTAGCATCACTTCTGGCATGATGAATTAAACTTAACTTATTCACATGAACGAATTGAATGACTAAATGTTATCTAAGGGAGCATTACGATGCTGTACTTAATGTCGAAGGAATAATTAAACCCATGCCCGCCGCTGAAATGAGTAAAGGTAAATTAGAAAAATGCTTAAAACGTCTAAAGAAAGGTAAAGCAGCTGGGCCAGATGGACTAAAGCCAGACTACTACAAAGCAATGATGATGAGTGATATATGCAAGAATACACTAGTGAACTGCTACAAAGAGGAACTAGCCAGCAAAGAAAAACCCAAAAGCTGGAAAGAATCCAGAACAAAAATGTTAAAAAAGAAAAACAAGCCAACAGCAAAGGAATTGAGACCTATAGCTCTCACAAATGTATCATATAAAATATACATGGCTTTTATCAAGGATGAAATAGAAAGGCATTTAAAAAGTAATAATGCCATAGAGGATAGTCAAGCGGGATTTACAGAAGGAGGAAGGATTGAGGATAATATATTCATCTTACAATACATGGTCGAAGAAACTTTCAAAAATAAGAAAAAACTCATAGTGGCCTCTTTAGATTTCAAAAAAGCTTTCGATTCCATAAAAAGGGAAGCACTGATAGAAACATTAAAGCAATACAAAGTACATACTAGTATAATTAACTCTATAGCTGAAGTGTATGTGGGAGACTCGACTACGTTAGACATAGGGGAAAGAGTAGAACAAAAATTGAGCGTAAGTAGTGGAATAAAGCAAGGCTGTACTGCCTCTACAACATTATTCAAATTAATTACTTATCAGATTATAAAAAAAGTAGAAAAGGAAGGTAATGGTTTTAAAAATGATATTATAAAGCTAGTAGTAGTATTTTTTGCTGATGATGTCCTAGTGCTTGCTGAGAATATAGAGGATGCTGAATTAAACATAAGGAAAGTGATAGATATAGGAAAGCAGTGTGGTTTAGACATAAATAGAGACAAAAGTAGCGTACTTATATATAATATGAAGGAGAAACCAGATAATATAGAGGGAATAAGAGTAGTAAGCAATATTAAATACCTAGGTATCAAGGTAGATGATGGTAGGAATATGTTCAAAACACAGAAAAGTGAAATGATAGTTAAGGCGCAAAAGCTAGCCAATCTTACATATTCGATCATAGAAAAAAGTTGTAATAAGATACTGATAGGGAAAACATACTGGAAAAGTGTAGCACTACCTTCTATATTATATGGAACAAATGTGATTAACTTAACAGAAACGGAAATAGAAAAGTTGCAGAGAATAGAGAATGGAGTGTATAGAAGGATGTTAGGGGCTGTAAAGAATACAGCAATTGTAGCCTTGAGAGGGGATGTAGGAGCATCAGCTATGAAAACAAGGGTAATGGATGGTAAGCTGAGGTACCTTAATAGCATTTTTAAGGGAGAAAAGGACCTACTTACAGCAATAGTCAATGATATGGAAGAAAAAGAGAGGAAGTGGTGGATGCATGTGAAGAAGTATGCTGAAGAATGTGGGATGGCGATGAGAGAAGTCAAGAGATGTACGAAAGAGGACATAAAGAAGAGAACAAGAGAATGGGACACAAGCAAATGGAAGAGTGAAATGGAGTGTAAGGAGAGTTTAATTTTGTATAAAAACTGGAAAAGTGAAATCAAGGAGGAGGAAGTGTATGACAATACATTTTCGTCAATTTTATTATTTAGAGCAAGGACAAACTCATTGGGCTTGAATATAAGAAACAGACACCAAGATGGAAATATAAACTGTGTATTCTGTGATGTAGAAGAAAATGCTAACCACTTTATATTATATTGTCCACAGTTTAGTGATATAAGAATAAAAGCAATTGAGCTTCAACAACCATACGAAGAAGATAGTGCACAAACAGTTGGAAAATTCCTTTTTTGTGAAGAGAATATTGAAAATAAGAAAAGTATACTACAACAAATGTGGATGAAAAGAGAAAAACTAGTGAAAATAAGGAACACACAAAACTAAAAGACACAGAGGCGCCGTTGTAAAGGCTATGCCTCACCCCAGAACCTGAACCTGAACCTGAATAGGATATAAACTGGGGAGCATAAATACTTATAACCTGAATGTTCAGGTAACTGGAAGTTTTCTATCATCTTACATAGGCAAATAAATCATTTATTTTGTCTATTTTATCACTATTTTTACCCATCACTTCGCCGCTTTACTCCTTTGAACGAGCAATCAATAAGTTATAAACAATTCTAATCTAAAAAGCAACCAAATTGAGTATCTTGCGCATGCATTGATAATTAAGATTTCAAACAAGTATATTTTTCTCATATTTTGCTTGCGTTCCATTGCCACTATGTAGCATTTGGAAAGGCAATTTATCACACTAATTAATACATCAGAATCAAAAGTACAACAAAACTATAATATTTTTTCGTGATCATTTTTTTACGAAGCATAGCCATATTTTCTACGGGCAATTTCAAGCCGTGCTATTTTATTTCAATCTTTTCTACAGACAGTTGAGCACAACACTTTTATTGGAGCTTACAATGTAAGTTGCTATATTCCTCTAAAACTAAATTTTCGAGACTAGATTATGATTTTCATGTAAAGCAGGGATAATTTTACTTTAAGGAAGTAAATGTAGAAAAGATAATTGTACTTTAAGGAAGTAAATGTAGAAAGGATAATTGTACTTTAAGGAAGTAAATGTAGGAAGGATAATTGCACTTTAAGGAAGTAATTGTAAAAAGGATAATTGTACTTAAAGGAAGTAAATGTAGAAAGGATAATTGCACTTTAAGGAATTAATTGTAAAAAGGATAATTGTACTTTAAGGAAGTAAATGTAGAAAGGATGGCTGTATGTGGATGAAGTGAGTAAAGTGATCATCGGCATGAAACTTTGTAATATGTTTGCTAAGAAATTGTTTGCAAAGTGTTTACCAAGAAACTATTTGAAAAGTGTTTGGCACGAAACTTTTTAAAATTGTTTACCAAGAGATTGTTTGGAATGTGTTTGCCAAGAAATTGTTTGCAAAGTGTTTACCAAGAAACTAATTGAAAAGTGTTTGGCACGAAACTATTTCAAATTGTTTACCAAGAGATTGTTTGGAATGTGTTCGTCAAGAAATTGTTTGCAAATTGTTTACAAAGAAACTATTTGAAAAGTGTTTGGCCCGAAAATGTTTCAAATTGTTTTCCAAGAGATTGTTTGGAATGAGTTTGCCAAGAAATTGTTTGCAGTGTTTACCAAGAAATTGTTTGGAATGAGTTTGCCAAGAAATTGTTTGCAGTGTTTACCAAGAAATTGTTTGGAATGAGTTTGCCAAGAAATTGTTTTCAAAGTGTTTACCAAGACATTATTTGATAAGTGTTTGGCACGAAAATGTTTCAAATTGTTTACCAAGAGATTGTTTGGAATGAGTGTGCCAAGAAATTGTTTGCAGTGTTTACCAATAAATTGTTTGGAATGAGTTTGCCAAGAAATTGTTCGCGAAGTGTTTACCAAGAAGCTATTTGAAAAGTGTTTGGCACGAAACTATTACATATTGTTTACCAAGAGATTGTTTGGGGTAGTTTGTAGCGCTACGGCCAAGCGTCCTAATTTGCTTATTATCGCTCCGACTGTTATCTTGTATAGAATAAAAGCGTTTGGAAATGGTCTACGGATCTTAAATATGTTGTGTAAGGGGGGGGGTCCGGGGGGGGGGGGGGGGGGGCGCAGCCCCCCTGGGTAAGGACACGGCTTTTAGCATAGGTTAGGTGGGTTTTTTAAGTTAGCTTCTCCCGTCGAACTCGTAGGTAAAGAAACTGTTGTGTAAGGGGGGGGGGGGGGGGTCCGGGGGGCTCTTGGGTAAGGATACGGCTTTTAACATAGGTTAGGTGGTTTTTTTAAGTTAGCTTCTCCTGCCAAAATCGTTTTTAGAACGACGGCCACAGTTCAGAATATTCCCGTTTTCTACGGGATCTGGCCGTCACCCTACAAAGGCTCCATTGTTTGGAATGTATTTTGCCAAAAACTAATTTTCAAAGTGTTTACCAAGAAACTATTTGAAAAGTGTTTGGCACGAAACTGTTTCATATTATTTACCAAGAGATTGTTTGGAATGTATTTTGCCAATAAATTGTTTTCAAAGTGTTTACCAAGAAACTGTTTGAAAAGTGTTTGGCACGGAGCCGTTTCAAATTGTCTATCAAGAGGTTGCTTGAAATATGTTTGCCAAAAAATTATTTGCTAAGTGTATACCAAAAAACTTTTGGAAGTGTTTGGCATGAAACTCTTTCAAGTAGTTTACCATTAGACTGATTGGAAAGTATCCGCCAAGAAACTGTTTGGAAAATGTTTCCCAAGAAATCAATATGTAAACTATTAGGAAAGTGTTTGCCAAGAAACTGTTTCAAAACTGTTTGCAAATTGTTTGCCAAGAAACTGTCTGGAATGTGTTTGAAAACTGTTAGGGAAGTGTTTGCCAAGAAATCGTCTACGAAGTGTTTACAAATTGTTTGCTAAGACATTGTCTGGAAAGTGTTTGAAAACTGTTAGGAAAGTTTTCACCAAGAAGCTGTCTGAAAACATTTATAAAAGTGTTAGCCAGAAACTCTAAGAACTATTTGCAAACTGTTTGAAAAGTATTTTCCATGAAACTGTTAGGTGATTTATTGTTTACAAACTGTTGTCAAAGTGTTTGCCAAGAAACTATCAGGAAAGTGTTTGTCAAGAAACTGTTTGCAACCCCAGTTTCCAAATAGTATTTTGTAGTGAGAGGAGTCAGATCAAAAATAGTGTTTTCTCGAAATAGCTCTGAAGAAGAATCTGGTCCACGAAAAGTATTTCCCAGAATAACAAGAAAAAGCTCCTATGAATCATTGGTTCTGATAACACTTTGCAGATACTTAGTATAGATTAATGGGGCCTTATGCCAGCACGGGCCTTTACCAAATCAAAAGTGTTATTAAAGGTAGAAAGATTTTAGATAGAATGTCCTGGATTTTTTTCAATTAACAGAGACAAAAATACTCAAGGAAAAGTCTTTTTTTATAATTCAATATTTTTCAAGAATAATTAAACAAAACTTCAAATTTCTTAGATTGAAATTTCTTGGTGAATATTCCTACCAATTTTTTCAACGAAATTTCGGAATGAAATTGTATATAAGGCTTTGGCGAACAGCTAACATAATTCCTTTCAAGACGAAAGAAATTTTTAGACGCTCACCAAAGCAGCTAAGAAACAGTTGAAACCACTGAAGAATGGCAGGATTACCGGAGCATCAAGAATTCCTAGATAATCTGTGGAGGTTTCTGAACCAGATGTGGCAGAAGGAATTTCCTTCCCCGCAGTTGCTAGGAGACTTCAGGCGGAGATCAGTTGTTGATGGCATAGTTTCTTTGAAGAAGCAATTGGAAAATCTGGCAGAAGAAAATGATGCTTTGCAAAAGCAGCTTTTGGAAATGCAAGTGCAAAAATCATGCAACCAGTCCCCGAACAAGCAATCTCTCCAGCCTCCTGAATTCAGACGACTGCTCCAGAAACACATTGAGGAAAACATCAAACTTCATGAGAACATCATAACTCTGAGAGCGGAAAATACTGCCCTCATCCAAGAGATTCGGGATTTGAAGAATCAACTGGAAAAGCATCAAGAAATGGCTCGCTTCAGCAAGAAGAAAGAAGACAATGAGCATCATCTCGAGGAGTTATTGAGGAAACTTGAAGATAGAGAGAGGTTGGAAATAGCGGCATTGAACCATAAAGTGGATATGCTGAAAGAAAAGATAGAAGCGATCCAGATGCCCAGTGTCCCCTTCATGCAAGCAGCAGAGATTCAAACACTGATAACAGGTGTTCAAATTGAAATTGGGAAGATGAGAGAAGAACTCAGAATTCTGAAGAAAGCTGGTGAAACAAATGATGAAAAACAGGATCGGCGTCAGGCTCAGCAGTTAGATGATTACGAGAAACAGATTGAGGAGTTGAAAATCGAACTGAGGGAACGTAGTCTACAGAGAGCAGCCCTGATTGGTCAAGAAAACATCTTGAAGGAAAAGGTGCAACGGATTGAAGACAATAACGGAGAATTAGTCATCCAGATTGCCGATCTGCAAGCACAGCTGTTAGATAAGGAACGAGAAGTTTCTGAACTGAACAAAGATGAAAGCAGAATGAGGAGCGTTGCTGAAAAATGCATAGAAGAAAAAGATGGCCTCATCTAAAAGCTAAAAGAGCACAAGAAGCAGATTGCAGAGCTGAAGGTGAATCTGGAGAAGAAGAGTGTAGAGAGAGCAGAAATGAACACTCAAATAGAAAACTTGAACGAAAAAGTACAGCTGATGGAGAAGACTAACGATGAATTGGGCATCCAGATTACCCTTCTGCAAACACAGCTTATGGATAAGGAAAGGCAAGTTCATGAGTTGAAGGAAGAAAGGAACAGACAGGAGAGTAATGCAGAAAAAGAAATCAGGAACCTGAAAGATCGTGTGGACGAACTAATGAAAGAAAATCAAGATCTTGAGAAGCAGTACGAATTAGGCTGCACTGGAGAGATAAATCACCTGAGAGAAAAAATCATACAGCTTAAAATGGAAAATGAGATTCTTAATAAGATAAAGATTGACAAATTAAATGAAAACGCGAAGCTAGAAGGTGTAATAGAAGAGAAGAATAATAAGATAAGCCGTCAGAAGTGGAAGATTGATGACCTTAGAGCAGAAATAAGACATCTTAGGAATAAAGGCCACAAAAGGACAACCAAGGAAGTGGAACTGCAGGGTGATGGGCTGCATCGCCAGATAGAAACTCCCAAATTGGACAAGAATCTTCAGGAGGAATTCGCCAAGGAGAACCCCTCACAAGAACAGGCAAATCTGTCGGAAAGTGAAGCAGAAGAAGAAAGAGAAGTGAGTGAAGATATCCATAATGTGGAGGACACTCAGAAAAACTGGAAGCAGAGAATTGCCGGAAGACTGGGAAAGGGTCTGCATTTGCACCAGAAAACAGAACCCGCTGGAAAAGAGGAGTGGACTGAATAATCATGGGATAGATTAGGAAGAATTATCAAGGATATGTTTTATCTGTTAAGTTTCACAAGATATATGATTCTGAAGTCAAATGACATCGGTTATTTTTTTTTAGAAAGGATTAATTTTCTCACGCACTTAGTTAAAGGCTTTTAGTTTTAAGGAACAAGTAAATCTTTGGATTTAAAAGGAAATTAATTTGTTGATGACTTCAATTTTGATTTGTTTATTTGTATAAATTTTATATTATAATAAAGAACTTAATTTCAAATTACTTTAACTTATCCTTTACCTATTGTTGTAGCATCACTTCTGGCATGATGAATTAAACTTAATTTTTTTACATAATCGAATTGAATGACTTGATATTATTGGCTATAAACTGGGGAGCATAAATACTTATAACCTATTTGTTCAGGTAACTGAAAGTTTTCTAGTAGATCTTACATAAGAAAATAAATAATTTATTTCGTCTCTATTTTATCACTAATTTCACCCACCATTTCTCTATTTTTTTCCTTTCAACGAAGTATCAATAAGTTATAAACAATTCTAATCTAAAAGCATACCAAACTGAATATCTTATGCATGCATTGATAAGCAAGTTCTCAACAAGAATTTTATTTTTCTCATATTTTTCTTACGTTCCACTGCCACTATGTAGCATTGATAAAGTCATTTTATCTCACTAATGCATCAAAATCAAAATTATTACAAAACTATAACTTTTTTTCGTGATAATTTATTTAAGAAGAAGTATAGCCATATTTTCCTCGACCAATTTCAAGCAATACGTTTCTATCATTATCTTTTCTACAAACATTTCAAAGATAAAATGGTTTAACACAATCTTTCAGCTTACAATGTATGTTGTAAATACCTCTTAAACTAAATTTTCGAGGTTAGATTATGATATTCATGTGAAGCAAGGATAATTGTACTTTAAGGAAAATAACTGTATAAAGGATAATTGTACCTTAAGGGAAGTGACTGTAGAAATTATAATTGTACTGTCAGGGAATTAACTGTAAAAAGGAAAATTGTATTTTAAGGAAAGTAACTGTAGAAAAGATAATTGTACTTTAAGGGAAATAACTGTAGAAAGGATAATTCTAGTTTAAAGAAAGTAATGGTAGAAATGATAATTGTACTTTAAGGAAAGTAACTGTTGAAAGGATAATTCTACTTTAAAGGAAGTAACTGTAGAAAGGATAATTCTACTTTAAGGAAGGTAACAATAGAAAGGATAATTGTACTTTAAGGGAAGTAACTGTAGAAAGGATAATTCTAGTTTAAAGAAAGTAACGGTAGAAAGGATAATTGTACTTTAAGGAAAGTAACTGTAGAAAGGATAACTCTACTTTAAGGAAAGTAACAGTAGAAAGGATAATTGTACTTTAAGGAAAGTAACAGTAGAAAGGATAATTGTACTTTAAGGAAAGTAACTGTAGAAAGGATAATTCTACTTTAAGGAAAGTAACAGTAGAAGGGATAATTGTACTTTAAGGAAAGTAACTGTAGAAAGGATAATTGTACATTAAGAAAAGTAACTGTAGAAAGGATAACTCTACTTTAAGGAAAGTAACAGTAGAAAAGATAATTGTACTTTAAGGAAAGTAACTGTCGATAGAATAATTCTACTTTAAGGAAAGTAACAGTAGAAAGAATAATTGTACTTTAAGGAAAGTAACTGTAGAAAGGATAATTCTACTTTAAGGAAAGTAACAGTAGAAGGGATAATTGTACTTTAAGGAAAGTAACTGTAGAAAGGATAATTGTACATTAAGAAAAGTAACTGTAGAAAGGATAACTCTACTTTAAGGAAAGTAACAGTAGAAAAGATAATTGTACTTTAAGGAAAGTAACTGTCGATAGAATAATTCTACTTTAAGGAAAGTAACAGTAGAAAGGATAATTGTACTTTAAAGAAAGTAACTGTAGAAAGGATAATTCTACTTTAAGGAAAGTAACAGTAGAAGGGATAATTGTACTTTAAGGAAAGTAACTGTAGAAAGGATAATTGTACATTAAGAAAAGTAACTGTAGAAAGGATAACTCTACTTTAAGGAAAGTAACAGTAGAAAAGATAATTGTACTTTAAGGAAAGTAACTGTCGATAGAATAATTCTACTTTAAGGAGAGTAACAGTAGAAAGAATAATTGTACTTTAAGGAAAGTAACTGTAGAAAGGATAATTCTACTTTAAGGAAAGTAACAGTAGAAGGGATAATTGTACTTTAAGGAAAGTAACTGTAGAAATGATAATTGTACTTTGGGGGAAATAACTGTAGAAAAGATATTTGTACTTTAAGGAAAGTAACTGTAGAAAGGATATTGTACTTTAAGGGAAGTAACTGTAGAAAGGATAATTCTACTTTAAGGAAAGTAACTGTAGAAAGGATAATTGCACTTAAAGGAAAGTAACTGTAGAAATGATAATTGTACTTAAAGGGATGTAGCTGTAGAGAGGATAATTCTACTTTCACGGAAGTAACTGTAGAAAGGATAATTCTATTTAAGATAGGTAACTGTAGAAAGGATAATTCTCTTTAAGGGAAGTAACTGTAGAAAGGATAATTGCACTTTAAGGGAAGTAAATGTACAAAAGATCATTGTACTTACAGGGAGTTTTTGTAGAAAGGATCATTCTATTCTAAGGAAGAAAATGTAGAAAAGATAATTGTACTTCAAGGAAATAAATGTGAAAAGGATAATTAAACTTTAAAGAGGTAAATGTAGAAAGAATAATTGTACTTGAAGGAAGAGAATGTAGAAAGGATAATTGTACTCTAAGGAAGTAAATGTTGAAAGGTTAATTGTTCTTCGAGGAAGCATATGTAAAAAGGATAATTTTACTTAAGGGAAGTATATGTAGAAAGGTATTTGTACTTTAAAGAAGTAAATATAAAACGGATAATTGTACTTGAAGTAAAAGTAGAGATGATATCTGTATGTGGAGGAAGAAAGTAAAGTGACCATCGGCATGAAACATTGTAATGTGTTTGGCAAGAAATTGTGTGCAAAAAGGATTTACCAAGAAACTATTTGAAAAGTGTTTGGCACGAAACTGTTTCAAATTGTTCACCAAGAGATTGTTTGGAATGAGTTTGCCAATTAATTGTTTTCAAAGTGTTTACCAAGAAACTATTTGAAAGATGTTTGGCACGGAACTGTTTCATATTGTCTATCAAGAGATTGCTTGGAATGTGTTTGCCAAAAAAATATTTGCAAAGTGTTTACCAAAAAACTATTTGAAGTGTTTGGCAGGAAACTCTTTCAGAATGTTCACCATTAGACTCTTTGGAAAGTATCCGCCAAGAAACTGTTTGGAAAATGTTTGCCAAGAAATCAATCTGTAAACTATTAGGAAAGTGTTTGCCAAGAAACTGTTTGAAAACTGTTTGCAAAATGTTTGCCAAGAAACTAGCTGGAATGTGTTTGTAAACTGTTAGGGAAGTAATTGCCAAGAAATCGTCTATGAAGTGTTTACAAATTGCTTGCTAAAACATTGTCTGGAAAGTGTTTGAAAAATGTCAGGAAAGTGTTTGCCAAGAAGCTGTCTGAAAAGTTATAAAAGTTAATCAAGAAACTCTGAGAACTATTTGCAAACTGTTTGAAAAGTATTTTCCATGAAACTGTTACGATATTGTTTGCAAACTGTTGTGAAAGTGCTTGCCAAGAAACTATCAAGAAAGTGTTTGTCAAGAAACTGTTTGCAACCCCAGTTTCCAAATAATATTTGGTAGTGAGAGGAGTCATCTCAAAAACATAGTTTTCTCGAAATAGCTCAAAAGAAGAATCTGGTCCACGAAAAGTATTTCCCAGAATAACAAGAAAAAGCTCCTAAGAGCCATTGGTTCTAATAACACTATGCAGGCACTTAGCATAGATTAATGGGGCCTTATGCCACCACCAGCCTTTACCCAATCAGAAGTGTTATTAAAGGTAAAAAGATTTTAGATAGAATGGTCCGGATTATTTTCAATTAACAGAGACAGAAATACTCAAAATAAAGGCTTTTTTTATAATTCAATATTTTTTTAGAATAATTAAACAAAACTTCAAATTTCTTAGATTGAAATTTCTTAGAGGATATTTCTACTAATTTTCACGACGTAATTTCCGAATGAAATCGTATATAAGGCTTTGGAGAGAAGCTAACATAATTCCTTTCAAGACGAAAGAAATTTTCAGACGCTCACCAAAGCAGCTAAGAAACAGTTGAAACTATTGAAGAATGGCAGGATTACCGGAGCATCAAGAATTCCTGGATAATCTGCGGAGGTTTCTGAACCAGATGTGGCAGAAGGAATTTCCTTGCCCGCAGTTGCTGAGAGACTTCAGGCGGAGATCTGTTGTTGATGGCATAGTTTCTTTGAAGAAGAAATTGGAAAATCTGGCTGAAAAAAATGCTGCTTTGCAAAAGCAGCTTCAGGAAATGCAAGTGCAAAAATCATGCAACCAGTTCCCGATCAAGCAATCTCTCCAGCCTCCTGAATTCAGACGACTGCTCCAGAAACACATTGAGGAAAACATCAAACTTCATGAGAACATCATAACTCTGAGAGCGGAGAATGCTGCCCTCGTGCAGGAGATTCTGGATTTGAAGAATCAACTGGAAAAGCATGAAGAAATGGCTCGCTTCAGCAAGAAGAAAGAAGACAATGATCATCATCTCAAGGAGATATTGAGGAAGCATGAAGATAGAGAGAGGTTGGAAATAGCGGCCTTGAACCATAAAGTGGATATGCTGAAAGAGAAGTTAGAAGCGATCCACATGCACAATGTCTCCTTCATGCAAGCAGCAGAGATTCAAGCAGTGATAATAGGTGTTCAAATTGAAATTGGGAAGATGAGAGAAGAACTTGGAATTCTGAAGAACGGTGCTGGAACAAATGTTGAAAAACAGGATCGGCGTCAAGCTCAGCAGTTAGATGACAACGAGAAACAGATTGAAGAGTTGAAAATCGAATTGAGGGAACGTAGTCTACAGAGAGCAGCTCTGATTGGACAAGAAAACATCTTGAAGGAAAAGGTGCAACGGATTGAAAACACTAATGGAGAATTAGTCATCCAGATTGCCGATCTGCAAGCACAGCTGTTAGATAAGGAACGAGAAGTTTCTGAACTGAACAAAGATGAAAGCAAGATGAGGAGCGTTGCTGAAAAATTCATCGAAGAAAAAGATGGCCTCATCAAAAAGTTGAATGAGCACGAGAAGCAGATTGCAGAGCTGAAGGTGAATCTGGAGAAGAAGAGTGGAGAGAGAGCAGAAATGAACACTCAAATAGAAAACTTGAACAAAAAGGTACAACTGATGGAGAAGACTAATGATGAATTGGGCATCCAGATTACCCTTCTGCAAACACAGCTGAAGGATAAGGAAAGGCAAGTTTATGAGTTGAAGGAAGAAAGGAACAGACAGGAGAGCAATGCAGAAAAAGAAATCAGGAACCTGAAAAATCGTATTGAGGAACTAATGAAAGAAAATCAAGATCTCGAGAAGCAGTACGAATTACGCTGCACTGGAGAGATAAATCACCTGAGAGAACAAATCATACAGCTTAAAATGGAAAATGAGATTCTTAATAAGATGAAGATTGATGAAAACTCGATGCTACAAGATGTAATTGAAGAGAAGAATAATAAGATAAACCGTCAAAAATGGAAGATTGATGACCTTAGAGCAAAAATAAGACATCACAAGAATGATGGCCACAAAAGGACAACCAAGGAAATGGAACTGCAGGGTGATGGGCTGCATGACCAGATAGAAACTCCCAAATTGGACAAGAATCTTCAGGAGGAATTCGCCAAGGAGAACCCCTCACAAGAACAGGCAAATCCGTCGGAAAGTGAAGCAGAAGAAGAAAGAGAAGCGAGTGAAGATTTCCAAAATGTGGAGGACACTCAGAAAAACTGGAAGCAGAGAATTGCCGGAAGGCTGGGAAAGGGTCTGCATTTGGATCAGAAAGCGAACCCCTCACAAGAACAGGAAAATCCTTCGGAAAGTGAGGCAGATGAAGAAACAGAAGCGAGTGAAGATTTCCAAAATGTGGAGGACACTCAGAAAAACTGGAAGCAGAGAATTGCCGGAAGACTGGGAAAGGGTCTGCATTTGCATCAGAAAACAGAACCCGCTGGAAAAGAGGAGTGGACTGAATAAACATGGGATAGGCAGGGAAGAATTTGCAAGGATATGTTTTTCTGTTAAGTTTCACAAGATAATATGATTCTGAAGTCAAATAACATCGGTTACTTTTTTTTCGAAAGGAATAATTTTCCAAGTGATCACTTGTTGATCACACACTTAGTTAAAGGATTTTAGTTTTAAGGAACAAGTAAATCTTGGGATTTAAAAGGAAATTAATTTGTTGATGGCTTTAATTTTGATTTGTTAATTGTATAAATTTTATATTATAATAAAGAATCTAATTTCAAATTACTTTAACTTATCCCTTATCTATTGTTGTAGCATCACCCCTGGCATGATGAATTAAACATCATTTATTTACATAATCGAATTGAATGACTAATATTATTGGCTATAAATTAGGGAGCATATATACTTATAACTTATAGGTTGAGGTAACAAAGTTATTTGGTAAATCTTACATAAGAAAATAAGTAATTTATTTCGTCTCTATTTTATCGCTATTTCCATCCATCATTTCGCTATTTTATTCCTTTGAACGAAGTATCAATAAGTTATAAACAATTCTAATCTAAAAGCATACCAAATTGAATATTTTATGCATGCATTAATAAGTAAGTTCTCAACAATTATATTTTTCTCATATTTTTCTTACGTTCCATTGCCACTATGTAGCATTGGGAAAGGCAATTTATCGCACTAATGCATCAGGATCATAAGTATTTATTAAAAAACTTCTTTCTTATCGTGATAATTTCTTTACCTACAAGTATAGCCATTTTCTCCTCCGCCATTTTCAAGCCTTTGTTTATTATTTGTATCTTTTCTACAGGCACTTGAAATACAGAAGTCGTTACGCACAGTTATTAATAGGCTAAAACTTTTTTGGGGGTATATATCTAAAAGATAAAATGCGATTTTCTTGTTACGCAAAGTCTACAAAATATCAGATCTACCCTTGCAGATGGTCGGCCCACGGTCTGGAAATATATCAGCCGTTTTTGTTGTTGCTAATTGCTAAGCTACAACCCTAGATGGAAAAGTAGATGCTATAAGACCAAGGGTTGTAACACCGAAAATAACCCAGTGAGGAAAGGAAACAAGGATTAAAACAATCTACAAGAGAAGTAATCAACACTTAAGATGAAATAGTCTAAGAACAGTAACAACATTAAATTATATCTTTCAAATATCATCATCATCATCTTCTATGCCTATTGACGCAAAGGGCCTCAGAGGATTCATTGGCTAAATTCATGAAAGGGTAGCCAGTTCCTTGTGATGAGCATTGTCTATCTAAGACAAGCGATCCCTGCCGCCGGTCCACACTAATTCCAGTAAGATTAACCTCCAGGCATCAAGAGTAAATGCCAAAGAGACCGTTGCCTATCGCCTTAAACCCAATCCGTCACCCTGCTGACAGTGACATCATCGATATTTAGGGGGGGGGGGGCATTTCCTCCACACCCAAAGCTCTCATTACTCCACCAAGTTGCTCATCCGCTTATACGTGCATAACCGTTAGCAAACATGGATTACTAAGATATACTGCCTACCACGGCGGTATAGGGTTTACGGGCTGCCAACGCAAGATCCCGTGTCTTACACAAGGTAAGGCAATCTATACAGACAGGCGATATATAAACTATAATAACTTCAATAAAACAAGAGAAAGAGAAATAAGATAGAATAGTGTGCCTGAGCATACCCTCAAGCAAGAGAACTCTACCCCAAGACAGTGGAAGAGCATGGTGCAAAGGTTATGGCATTACCCAAGATTAGAGAACACCGGTTTGATTTTCGCGTTACCAGACAAAGCTGGGGTGGATGCAGAAGTATTGACCCCATGTTTGGCTCTAGTGGATCGGTAATATTTATGTTTATTTCTAATATTTCACTCTAAATATCGAATAGATTTTCGTCAGTTTCTTTTACTGAATGAAATATTATATATTACATGAGTGAACGACAACATAAACAGCATATACAAATCTGCAAGCAAGAGAAAGTAAAGCAAATTAATTATTTGCAAAACATCTCTACGAATAGAGAACTTCAATTCGTAAAGGATATCGATCTCCGAATATATAATCGCTCTTCATTACTTAATAATAAGTATCAAAATATACTTTGAATCTCAATACTTCGGTTCAAGTCTCATCATAGTTTAAACTAAAGTTTTCCGGCTTAATGTTACTTTTGTTTCTTTAACTATTAACAAAATGTTCCAAAACTAAGGGCTAAATTAATATCAAGCATTTTCTCTAACAAATCGGTTTGTTAAAAGAAAAAAAACAAGATATACTGAAATAAAAATCAAGAAAGCAGACGAGTGTGAGGGTCAATAGTTATGAATACAAAGTATTACCTTCCCAACGCTACCGAACCATTATCAAAGCATGTTCAAAGGTTTAAAGGACGCTCATGAATGGCAGAGACAAGGGACAGTGAAATTGCCTTGGCTAGTAGGACAATGCCCTATTGAATATACATGTGATCAGCGCCAAAGCCTCTCCATACAAACTAGGACCAGGGAGAATCAGGCATTGGCTGCTGATGACTCAACAGGTAGACCTATAGGCTACCCAGAAACCCTCATCCTTAGCTCACAACGATGGTGAGGTTGCAGACACTACAAGAAACTACCGAGCCTGAGCATGACTTGAATCCCAGTCTGGAAGATGCCCAGGCAGGGACGTTTCCAATAGGCCACCATAACCCAACCTTGTTTCTGTTGACGAAACTTGACGATAAAAAAAACGTTGAGAGATAAATTCCGAGTAAATCAATCTAGTATTGCATCAATAAGCTCTTTTAAGTGGCTCTCCTAAAATCTATCACGAATATCTAACGCGATGATTATTGTTGTTGTTGTTATTGTTGTTACTATATTTATTACTATATTTTACGAATATCTACTGCGAAGATTATTATTATTATTATTATAATTATTAGGGAAGAGATTGACCAAACCTGGGCCGATTAAATTCGTCCCCCAGAAGAATTATAGTTGCATCATCATCATCATCATTATTATTATTATTATAATTATTATTATTATTATTATTATTATTATTATTAATTAGCTAAGCTACAACTCTAGTTGCAAGCAAGATGCTATAAGCCAAAGTGCAATGTCTAAGTAAATTGGGTCAAATTCTCCAACTCGCAAGCTATAAAATCGTCCGATTTTACGTATGAATTTTACTACTGCAACATTATACGGAAACTTATTAACTAAGACGTAATAACTTTATTAGTTCTTGACGTAGCGTACAAGAGGATTGTTTATATATATATATATATATATATATATATATATATATATATATATATATATATATATATATATATATTTATTTATTCTATCAAATAGAAAAAAAATAACTTTCTTAAATCATCTGTCCTAATTTTATACCTTAGTAGTTTGATAAGAAAATGCAGATTCTACTTCCGTCACATGTATTATACCTGTAATGGTCTTGCCATTTTTTTATCCTAGTAGTGGAAATAATCGCACCAATTTCCCTTAATAGCAATTAAATACTAAGAAATACTAATCAATAAATACTAATAAATAATAATAAATAATGATAATAAATTATAAAATAATACAAATTATAGAAATTTAAATAATAAAACAACAACAACAACAATAATAATAATAATAATAATAATAATAATAATAATAATAATAATAATAATAATAGAAGTTAAGAAGTAATAAAATATAATGTAACAATACAATAAAATAAACAAAAATACCGATATATAAAGTTTTCATTGTATTCAAATCAAATGTTATGCCAAAAATGTTAATTTTCCCACAATCATGACAAAGAAAAAATATAAATTCAATACCTGCACGTCGACACACAATGTTTTCATTCTTTTCAAATATAATGATATGCAAAAATAATTTATTTTCACAAAATATAGAAATTCGCTCCATTAACATCTTTACAATCATGATAGAAAAAAAAATTATAATCACCTGCACATAGATACACGTTTTCATTCCTAAAAAAATAAATAAATAAATAAATAAATAAATAAACCGCACAATTCAGACATTCGCTCCATTTAACATCTCTACAATCATGATACAGAAAAGATTGAAAGAAGAGAAAATTTCAAAAACTTGAAATGTTGACAGTCAAATATGGCCAGAACTACAATTCACTATAACTCACCAGTGAACCGGACGCAACTACTGTTGTATCATGACTTTTAATGTCATTAAAACCCGTAATACTCCCGAGGATCCTCTTAGCGTGATTGGCAACGACCACAAAAGCAAGAACACATTCACAGAAACACATTAACCTAGAGAATGACCTTCTGCCCAGCATACAACACTCATCATCCGAAAACGATCAGCTCGGTGCGTAACTATAACTATCTACCGGTGTTGTTTGCTGTTAACAACTTAACTGCTCCTTTAAAATTGTCAACAAATAATTGTATCTTGGACGTTTCTATTTATTATTCGTTGAATTGATTTCATTATTTGAATTTAAATTCGTTTTATTCATAATGCAAGTTTTATTCATTGATTATTCTCTTAAGATTTCCTTTTCATCATATGGCCAAAAGCAGTGATGTGAGGACCCCCAAAGCAGTGCTGTATTAATGACAGGATCCCCAAGGATTCGAGCTTCTTTACACTCTCCCCCCCCCCACCCCACCACCACATTTCACGCTTTCTTTTCGTACAATTTATTACAATGATATCACAACAGAAGCAAATAACCCACAGTTTTCATATTTAATATTAAAATAAAAAAAGTTGTATAGTCGCCTAGGCCCCAGCCTTGTCAGTCTTATGGAAAATAGCGCCAGTGCTTAAAAAAAATCTATCAAGTTAATTGAGCATATTGAAAATTTGATCACGTAGAAAAGGCTTATTGAAAATGTGATAAAATTCATTGAGCATATTGAAAATGTGATGAAGAAGAAAGGTTATATTGAAAATGTGATAAAGTTGAATAAGCATATTGAAAATGTGATAACGTAGAAAGAGCATATGGAAAATGTGATAAAGAAGAGAGGGCATATTGAAAAAAACGTAGGAAGGGCATATTGAAAATGTGATAACGTAGAAAGGGCATATAGAAAATGTGATAAAGAAGAAAGGGCATATCAAAAATGTGATAACGTAGAAACAGCATATTAAAAATGTGATAAAGATGAATGAGAATATAGAAAATGTGATAACGTAGAAAGGGCATATAGAAAATGTGATAAAGAAGAGAGGGCATATAAAAAATGTGATAACGTAGAAACGGCATATTGAAAATGTGATAAAGATCAATGAGAATATTGAAAATGTGATAACGTAGAAAGGGCATATAGAAAATGTGATAAAGAAGAAAGCGCATATCAAAAATGTGATAACGTAGAAACGGCATATTGAAAATGTGATAAAGTTGAATGAGCATATTGAAAATGTGATAAAGATAAATGAGAATATTGAAAATGTAATAACGTAGAAAGGGCATATAGAAAATGTGATAAAGAAGAAAGGGCATATCAAAAATGTGATAACGAAGAAACGGCATATCGAAAAAGTGATAAAGTTGAATGAGCATATTGAAAATGTGATAATGTAGAAAGGGTACTTGGAAAATGTGATAAAATTGAATGAACATATGGAAAATATGATAAAGAAGAAAGGGCATATTAAAAATGTGATAAAGTTGAATGAGCATATTGAAAATGTGACAACGTAGAAAGGGCATATTGAAAATGTAATAGTTATAAAGTTAAATGAGCATATTGAAAATGTGACAACGTAGAAAGGGCATATTGAAAATGTAATAGTTATAAAGCTAAATGAGCATATTTAAAATGTGATGACGTAGAAAGAGCATAAGGAAAATGTGATGAAGGGCATATTGAAAATGTGATAAAGTTGAATGAGCATATTGAAAATGTGATAACGTAGGAAAGGCATACTGAAAATAAGATAACGTTGAATGAGCATATTTAAAGTTTGAAAATGTTTATTTGAGGCTTCCAGGATGTAATCATCTGCATGAATGGATGGATTGTATGGAATTTAGATTGTGACCCAGCGCTGGGGCTGGGGAGACCATTCAAAACACTGTGCAACTGGAGGAAACTGGACGAAAGATAAAAAGTGGGTACAGCTATAGGCCGAAGGGTGAACTGCATAAAGTACAATGACGATACTTGCCCCGAGAAAGCAAAATTTAGCCCGTTTTATTTTCATATTTAAAACAAGATGGTTGAAATGATGCAATAAAATTAGGAAATTGATATATATATATATATATATATATATATATATATATATATATATATATACATATATATATATATATATATATATATATATATATATATATATATATATATATACATACATATATATATATATATATATATATATATATATATATATATATATATATATATATATATATAATAGAAACCATTCAGATATAAAGGTAAGAGTATAAAAGATATTACATTAATTAAAGATACCAAATCGCGTAATAATGAAAATAATTGCTTAGAAATAAGAGCACCAAAATGAAAATCAATGGAGAAATTGACTAAGATGTGTCAGCAGGAAGAATAAGAAAAACATGAAATTTCCAAATAACGGGAGAGAGAGAGAGAGAGAGAGAGAGAGAGAGAGAGAGAGAGAGAGAGAGAGAGAGAGAGAGAGAGAGGGGTGATTTTAATCACTAATGTTAGAAGAGAGAGAGAGAGAGAGAGAGAGAGAGAGAGAGAGAGAGAGAGAGAGAGAGAGGAGAGAGAGAGAGAGAGAGAGAGAGGTGATTTTAATCACTAACGTTAGGAGAGAGAGAGAGAGAGAGAGAGAGAGAGAGAGAGAGAGAGAGAGAGAGGAGAGAGAGAGAGAGAGAGAGAGAGGGGTGATTTTAATCACTAACGTTAGAGAGAGAGAGAGAGAGAGAGAGAGAGAGAGAGAGAGAGAGAGAGAGAGAGAGAAAGAGAGAGAGAGAGAGAGAGGTGATTTTAATCACTAAATGCTACCCAGCAGAGGCGAGAGCGTGATAGCCACGCAATATAGCCCTTTTCCCAGACGCTAACCATAATCACCTTAATGCTTCGCTATGTGATGTATGTTCTCGCCTCGTCATTCACCGAGGGACACACTCCGCCATGGCTATTGTTATCGCTTTGTTCTGATATGCGACAGCAGATTGTTCAATTATGCGGGTCCCTGTGATTATATCTTTGTTATTCATTTTTTTCTATCTAGTTTTATTATGTATTGCGTCTTTATTCCCCTGATTTATTCTACGGGAGTATCTAGTGACAGACGTCTGTCTTGTCTGACCTATTGTACGCTCGTCTGACCTTGACAATACTTCATTTCTCCCTCGTTCGTTTATTCATTAAGAACGCCTTGCCTTATGCAAGGCATTGATAACGTTAATGCTAAGGTCATATTTAGTAATCAAAGGTCAAATGAATATTTGCCATTGTTTCAAAAACCCCCTTTTTTTTTTACAAACACATCTTGGGTTTTCTACTTTTTCAAGTGAAATGTCTTGCGTCAGACTAGTCACTGAAAGATTTCATGGATAAACTAATCCGAAGAAATCACATTCATGCTATGATTAATTCACAAATTCAAGAATCAATCTTTCATGGCATTCATTTCCATTATGAGAAATTCTAAACATTCTTCAGCATTCCATAAATAATAATCTTGCTCGGTTCCATCTCTTTGAAATAAACAAAGAGATATTGACCTTTTTCTAATTATTCATGATAGACCAAATTATTATTATTATTATTATTATTATTATTATTATTATTATTACTTGCTATACTACAACCCTTGTTGGAAAAGCAAGATGCTATAAGCCCAAAGGGTCCGACAGGGATAAATAGTCCAATGGGGAAATGATATAACGAAATAAATAAACGATATAATTATTAATGAACAATTAGAATAGAATATATTAAAAACAATAATAACATTACGAGATATTTCAAATATATACGATAAAAAGACTTATGACAGCCTATTCAACATAAAAAAATATTTGCTGCAAGTATGAACTTTTGAAGTTCCGCTGCCTCAAATAACAGTATCTTCTTTGTCAAGCTTATGCGGCCCCCATCCCAACCCCCCGCCCCCCCCCCAAAAAAAAAAAAAAATACAAGAAATATTAATTATTGAGATAAGACTAATTGCATTTAAATGGGACAATTTGTGGGAAGATTAATCGAAACATTTTAGATTCTCAGCATTCCCAAACTCTTCTACTTCTTGGCGGTTTTCAGTTCTACAGGCCTCAAGGAGATATTCCAATAAACTTAATTCTTATTCTAAACGTTCTAGGGTTGGCCAGTGCATCACCCACTAGGTGGGATCTCTCTACTGCTAAAGTTATTGGGTCCTTTGACTGGCCAGACAGTACTACATTAGAGCACTCTCTCTGGTTACGTCTCATTTTTTCCTTTGCTTTTCCAACAAGGGTTGTAGCTTAGCTTGTAATAATAATAATAATAATTATTATTATAATAATAATAATAATAATAATAATAATAATAATAAATGTTACCCTTAGTAGACAGCTATTGGTAACTTATAAAGCAAAGACTTCTACGACATAAACGACCTTTGACATTGCCTTCGTCAATAGCGAAGATTTTGCAACGGACATGTATTCACCCCTGTCGTCGTTTGTTAGTTTGTTTGTGAGCAACTCTACACAAAAAAACTAAAATACCGATTTTGGCCAAACTTTGTAGCCATGTTGAGTATGACCCAAGGATGAAGCAGTAACATTTTGGACAAAGTACTTCGAAGTACAAGTACGTAGCAGTACTTTGAAAACAATCGCAATGTTAAGTAAAAGCACATATTTGTGAGTATTTTAGTGAACATTACGCAGAAACAATTTCAGCGAAACTTGGAGGACATGTGGGGCATGGGCCAAGGGTAAATCCACCAAATTTTTTAAGAAAATACATCCAAGTACAAGTACGCAATGGAGTTAAGAGCAAAATAAGACTGCTTGGCGTAGCAAATGCATGCTCTCTTTTGAGTGCCCTTTTAGTTCAGGCTTGAAAACTGTTGGCTACTCTACTTATTATTATTATTATCATTATTATTATCACTTGCTAAGCTATAACCCTAGTTGGAAAAGCAGGATGCTATAAGCCCAGGGGCTCCAACAGGGAAAATACCTCAATGAGGAAAGAGAGCAAGGAAAAATAAAATATTTTGAGAACAGTAGCAACATTAAAATTAACATCTCCTATATAAACTATAATAACTTTAACAAAACACAAGGAAGAGGGAATTGAACGAATTCTAGAAGTTTATGGTGGGCCTGTTCTTTTACTACAATATCACAAATATAGACAAAAAACTCTATGCGGAACAAGCAAAGATCCAAACGGAATTTCATAGATGGAAAAAAAAATATGTATAAAGAATTCATACTTCACTAATTTTAGATAACGCCTTAGTGAAAAAAAAAAACCATCATAGAAAATAAGAATGAATTACCAATGATGAAAAGTTTATTCCAGCTTAATTAACTGATGTGATTTACGTCTTAGAGAATGACTTTAAGATACCATTAAAGGAGCTCCAGTCCCTGACACGCAAGGGAGAACTCTTAGAATTATTGGATTAAAGATTGGAAATTGGTCTTTGCTTGACAACGGCCCACCCAAAGGCATTAGCACTAATGGCCGTGAAGGCAAGAGGATGAGAAACAAAAGGCGAACGCCTTATGCAGCGCAGTGAAAGAGAATAGAAACTGCTGGTAATCTCATCCCATTTTCTTATCTATGCCCGTGACCTAAGATTGCCTAGGCAATCAATGCAATTGCCTAGATTAGTTAAAAGCTAAAATTGCCATGTAGTTTGGGACTACTTCGTCTTCTCACAATGGCTGAAGCAATAGAAACTACCCAACTTTTGCTTTAAATCAGTCAAGAAGATTCAATTCAATTCATATCAACGATCTCGTGTAACTAAAAATAGAATTATGAAATTAACCTGCATATTTAAAAAGACAGAAAAAGTTACTTTTGATAGTTAAAAGTTAATAATCAAACTTAATTCATAGAGGGAGCATTTGAG
>NC_090745.1:112423626-112428626 GCF_036898095.1 Palaemon carinicauda | reverse complement strand
ACGACATGATGTGAGCGAGCTAAATAAAGAAAGACCTATCGAGAAGTGATTTGATTTGCTAATCTTATTGAATATCCTCTTTGCCTGAAAATATTGAGAACCACTTAATTTTTATTAGTAGTAATTCTATCTTCTCTAAACGATAAACTATTTTTAATTGTGACGGTAATTCTAAATGATTTAAAATTCCATTGAAGTGTACTACATTGGGATCACATATCCAAATCAAAATACAGTAAATTAAAAAAAATTCTAGTAAAACTATTCACAACAAGAGATGCCTCAAATTAAGTGATGGGGGATGAAGAAGAGGAAGAAATACCTCTCCAGCAAGACATATCTGTCAAGATCAACCCTATCAGGAGACTTTGCAGGTAGGTAGCCTTCCATGGCTACTGCAAACGATGTCATGGGTCACCTTGAGACCATAGCCCATGAGCTTCGGTCTTTCTCTCACAAAACTCATAAATGAGGGATACCAAACATACAGTGCAAAGAGAAAGATCTTTGTTCTCTAGCAAAACTTTGCTTCTTAATATTCTTTCATTTCTTACGACAATACGAAAGACTACAACACACATTGCCTTTCTACCTATGACTGGATTGCTGGTACAGCATAATATATGTCTATCTGTTTCTGTCTGTCTCCCTCTCTCTTGTGAATTTGGGATGCCTATGTGATATAAAGGGAAAGACCACCCCTCCTTTGCTATCAAGACTTAATTACTTACTATATTTGTGCTTTGGCAGTGCAAAGGACTACAGAATACACTGCTTTTAGGATTAAAAAGGAAATGTTAGTTTTGTACTGCATGAGTGTATTTTCTCTATCATAAAACACTTAACTATTCTATTGATTGTTTGTTTACAAAAGAAGAAATGCCAATGGTGAAGCAATCACTTAAATGTTATCTCATGCAAAGATTTTGACACACCGTAAAGATAGTTCAAAACTAGACTTGAATTTATCAACTTGAAATGCAGACAACTTACACAAAATATGCAATATAAGATAGTGAAGAAAAGTAAAAGGTTCAAGTATAAATATAACACAGTAGGCCTTTTCTTGATAGTTATATCCAAGACCATTTTTTCACTATTCTTAATACAGTAATCAACAGGGTTTACTTAAGTGTAACGAACAGACTTTAGTGCCAATAAATATAAAAACACATAACACCAGAAGCCTTTATACTTCTTAGGTATTGATGGGCTCCATTAGTCTCATATGATGTGTTGCCTACTGATTTCTATGTGAGGAATAATATAGCCAACATAAAAAAAAGTGTGTGGCATTCCATAAGGACCCTGTTACATTGCCTCCCACCTTTTACTTTTCAGCTGTTCTTTTTAGTCTTCCCATTCTACTGTCTTACAAATTGAATTTGGATTTATATTTATAAAATAGGCTATACAGCCCATGTCTGAGTCCAGGAAGACCATTCATTGTCAAGGTGCAACTGGGTGGAATTTTTGAAGCTACTCTTAGAGACAAAAGTGAAAGGAGGTTAGACAGCAAGATGGAAGAAAGGAAGCAGGAACAAAGGAAGAGTAGAATGCTACCTTGTTCCAATTTTATTATTATTATTATTATTATTATTATTATTATTATCATTATTATTATTATTAGTCAACCTAAAACCCTAGTTGGAAAAGGAGAATGCTATAAGCCCAAGGCCTTTAACAGGGGAAGCAGTCCAGTGTGAAGAGGAAATAAGAAAAATTAGGAATAAACTGTACAGTACAGTACCTATATGAAAAATAATACAAAAGATATAAAATATATTAAGATCAGTAACAACATTATAATATATAAGTTATACATACACTATGAAACAAGACCAACGTCAACCTGTTCAACAGAAAAGAATTTGCGACAAGTTTGAACTTCTGAAGCTCCACTGATTCAACCGCCAGATTAGGACGCTCATTCCACAATCTGGTCATAGTGGGAATAAAACTTCTAGAATACTATGTAGTATTCAGCCTCATGATGGGAGATGGCAAGAATGTTGGAATTGACTGAATACCTAGTATAATGCATAGGTGATGCAATCTGAGAAGGCATGAATGTATAGGATGCTCAGAATTATGAAAATCTTATGCAACATGCACAAAGAACTAACTGAACTACAGTGACAGAGATTAATATCCAGGTCAGGAATATGAATCAATGAGTCAGCAGCTGAAGACCAGACGGGACAATAATAATCAAAACATATTAGAATGAAAGAAATAAAACATTTCTTCATAAAATATTGATCACCGGAAACCTTATAAGACTTTCTCAATATGCCAAGTTTCTGTGCAATCAAAGAAAAAGCAGACCAAAAATGTTTCACAGAAGTAAACTTTCCATCAAGTTAAATTACACCTAGGATGCACTATTTTCAGTTAACCTCTAATGAGGGGTACAGCAATCATAGTTCTAAATTCAGGAGATAGAATCAATGAAAAGAGAGCGGCATCATCTTCATAACCTCTAATGAGGGGTACTGCAATCATAGGTCTCAATTTAGGAGATGGAATTCATTCAAATAGAGTAGCATCATCTGCATATGCAGCAAGCTTATTTTCAAAGGCAAACCTCATATAAAGGGCCAGGAACACTACCCTGAAGAACTCCAGTTGCCAATCAAAAACTACTCTTTTGTAATCTATTATTATTATTATTATTATTATTATTACTATCCAAGCTACAACCCTAGTTGGAAAAGCAAGATGCTATAAGCCCAGGGGCTCCAACAGGGAAAAATAGCCCAGTGAGGAAAGGAAAAAAGGAAATAAATAAATGAAGAGAACAAATTAACAATAAATCATTCTAAAATAAGTAACAACGTCAAAACAGACATGTCATATATAAACTATTAACAACATCAAAAACAAATATGTCATAAATAAACTATAAAAAGACTCATGTCCGCCTGGTCAACATAAAAAGCATTTGCTCCAACTTTGAACTTTTGAAGTTCTACTGATTCAACCAGCCGATTAGGAAGATCATTCCACAACTTGGTAACAGCTGGAATAAAACTTCTAGAGTACTGCGTAGTATTGAGCCTCATGATGGAGAAGGCCTGGCTATTAGAATTAACTGCCTGCCTAGTATTACGAACAGGATAAAATTGTCCAGGGAGATCTGAATGTAAAGGATGGTCAGAGTTATGAAAAATCTTATGCAACATGCATAATGAACTAATTGAACGACGATGCCAGAGATTAATATCTAGATCAGGAATAAGAAATTTAATAGACCGTAAGTTTCTGTCCAACAAATTAAGATGAGAATCAGCAGCTGAAGACCAGACAGGAGAACAATACTCAAAACAAGGTAGAATGAAAGAATTAAAACACTTCTTCAGAATAGATTGATCACCGAAAATCTTGAAAGACTTTCTCAATAAGCCTATTTTTTGTGAAATTGAAGAAGACACAGACCTTATATGTTTCTCAAAAGTAAATTTACTGTCGAGAATCACACCTAAAATTTTGAAAGAGTCATACATATTTAAAGAAACATTATCAATACTGAGATCCGGATGTTGAGGAACCACCGTCCTTGACCTACTTACAATCATACTTTGAGTTTTGTTAGGATTCAACTTCATACCCCATAATTTGCACCATGCACTAATTCTAGCTAAATCTCTATTAAGGGATTCACCAATCCTAGATCTACATTCAGGGGATGGAATTGATGCAAAGAGAGTAGCATCATCTGCATATGCAACAAGCTTGTTTTCTAGGCCAAACCACATGTCATGTGTATATAGTATGAAAAGTAATGGGCCAAGAACACTACCCTGTGGAACACCGGATATCACATTCCTATAATCACTATGGTGCCCATCAACAACAACTCTTTGAGATCTATTACTTAAAAAATCAATAATAATGCTAAGAAACGACCCACCCACTCCCAACTGTTTCAGTTTGAAAACAAGGGCCTCATGATTAACATGGTGAAAGGCATAATCAAAATCTAAGTCAATCATCACAACATTCAGACCATGATCAAGTGATTCCTTCACAGCACTGGGAATTGTAAGAAGGGCATCACATGCTCCATGGCCTACACAAAAAAGATTATTACTTTTGGTATATCTTTTTAGACGTTTTACGAAAAGCTGTTGAAAAAAAAATTAAATAATATGGGAGTTAAGGAAATTAGACAGGAATCAGCTGGGGTAGAGCTACCACAAACATTTATCTAATTCTATAACATTGCCAATTCTCCAACTAGTGCAAAAATTACCTCTTCTTGAATACTTGCAGAAAATAACAGAAAACTTGGGAACTCATAAATCAGCTGTCTTTATATAAAGAAAAAGGTAAAATGCCAATAGGATCTACACCTCCTTCAGCATCAATGTCCAGTATAAGTGTATAATTTCATGGGACCAAAAAAAAGAAGTTACTTAAGCTTTAGCAAAACAGGAAAAAGGAAAATTGAGTTTCTCATTATCCTGCTTACTGCCAAATGCATCAGCCAAAATGGTTTGTCTTTTCCATCCAGTGACAGAGGCATCTAATTTTTAGCAAAGAAGCAATTGTTAAGTCTACACCAAACAGCACATATTTGAGGGTAGACCACCATTTATGTTTCTGGGTTGTGCCAGAAAGGGTCTCTTTTATGATCAAATTGTATTCCTTTTCAGCTGAAGCATAAACTCTCTTGAGCAACAGCCCTTAATTGGGTATATTTATTCCCAATCAAATCTGATCTATTCCTTTTATAGTAATGTACTACAATAATAAGCCTCCTGTTTCTCTAAATAGGTACACCTACAATTATCATTAAAGAAAGGTTTGCCATTGATTCAGTATTTTAACACACAAGAATGAATACGTCGATCAATTATGTTGACAAGATTTTTATTCTAGAGAAAAAAAGGCTCAAACTCTTTATGCAATTGTGATTAATTCAAATGCAAAAGATTACTTAAAATTCCATTCCATTCTGATTAAGATTTTCTATATATCCTACAAGGGTATGACAC
>NC_090745.1:112318626-112421126 GCF_036898095.1 Palaemon carinicauda | reverse complement strand
TGAACTTGTGAGTGACAGTCCTAAATATCCTCACCAGAGCATTGAACCATGAGGCCACAGTGCCCACTGACCCATCCATAGCTCACATGAGCATTTCAGTGGATTCTATCACACCTGCACAGGATTTGAACTCACTACCAAATAATGAAAGTTTTAAAGAAGATTATTAAGCCATCATAGTGGTGTATGTATGAAATTGTGCATAAATGAGTATTATTTGAAGTGTTGCTGGACACCATCTAAAATGTGCTTCATCTCCAACTCAACACAGAGAAGCCTTCTGCCCTCTAAAGGATATGGAAAGAAGTGGAGGAGGAGCTAGGAGCAGAGATAACACTACAAGAGATACTGAAGAGGAAGACTGTGTTGTTGCTTGTCCAGTCGTTTTGCGACAGCTTTGTAATCAAATAAGGGTTCAGTCAAGGTATGTAATGTAAACAACATTCAAAATTACTCTAAGAATGGGGTCGGGATATTGAATTTTTTCAACTTTGTTACTTATGATTCATGATAAGCTTAACATGAAAATCATAATTAAAATCTTGTGACAATCTACTATTACTGGTAGCCACTAAGACTATGCAAAATTTCTAAGGTGATATGGCTCCTTAGATCAGATTATAGACATTGGAGTCCCTCCAATGTAATTAAGACATGCAGCCCTAAATTAGCTGTCTAGATTAGGATGCATCTCAGTATTCCTATTCACCATACTAAAAGCATAGTTTCATTTTGTACTGTGGTCCCCCATTATTGTTTGCCATGGAAGAGGCAACTCTGTTTCCTAATATACTGATTACTGATAGAATGAAGCTCACGATTGTTTGAAACACATTGAAAAAACATATCTTCAAGTCAAAAATACAGACCAGACCAATTTTTAAAAATTACCCCCTCAATAAATGTCGGTCCTAGCATCTTGTTTTTTTCATATACAAGAATGAACTTTTTTAAGTGCCTCTACTATACACATCCTGAACAAGGAGACCATTTGCAACTGTTTTATGGCAACACTATCGAGTTCAAAATCAATAGGCCCTAGGATTTGGCAATAGTAAGACGTATGTATATTGCATATATTATTAACTCAAAAAATCCTAAATGTTTTAGCGCTGAGGTTTATATTTAGGCCTACGGCCCTCTCTAAAATTCACACTTATTCAATATGCCCTTTGTTAAATTTTTCTTTCTAAACAAATAGCATTTCACTTCTCAAGCTCTTGTATTGAATTAAATACCGTACAGTAATGCAAATATCAACTAGCAGCTAATACTTTACTTTGAATATATAATGATTCCCAGTTATCTTTTCAGAAATAAAGCAAAAAAGACCGCTATTAACCTTCAGACTATCCACAACCTCCTCTCCTCTCGTCCCTACTGGAGAAGGTGCCTGTGCTCACCAAGTGCTCTCCCTGCAATCACAGAGAAGGAGCTGGTGCTCCTTCTCTCTCTCACACCAGCACATAGATTCATCGTCCTTGTTGTGACCAGCGCTGTCGACAGGTCAGTAATAAAATCCCTTTCTTTATATAAGTACAGTACAATATACTGTACTGTACTGTATATACATCAGCTTCAGTATTTATGAGAGTACTTTTTCTTTGTGAACAGGGAAGTTAGTTCCCTCATCAAGTTAATTCACAACTTTAACAAAATTGGAGGGTTGAATGTATGGTAAATACCTTGGCTTGTAAAAATAAAAATAAATAAACAAATAAAAGTTATATGCAGTACTTAATGGGCAAAGTAGAAAAAATAGGCCATCTTGAGCCAGAAAGGCCAATATTCATCTGTTAAGAAAGATATATAGAATATAAAGAGAAGCAGAATAGAAAAGAAATTGAAAATAAGGATAAAATCAACTAAAATGTTTGTACATACATAAACAGCAGCTGAGAACTGTCAATAAAGTTGAGGAAATTTATCTGAAATAAAAAAAAGAAAAATTTCAATTAACAGGAGCAGGTATGACAAATTGGCATGAATTTGTTATTATAATGACATATACAGTATATTATTCATAATTTCATTATTCTTCATTAATGAAGATAAAACAAAGGGCATTCTTCTTTGGATTACATAGACATTCCAGTTAAGAGGTATATTTTGGAATGACACATGATCAACAAGAGGGGTACTCAGTAGAGCACAGACCTCCGCCGCAGCACCTTATTTCTCTATCTTTTGCTCGACCTTGACCTTCGACCTTAACATGCATTAATTGGAGTAGATTTTCATACACTCAAATATGAACCAAGTTTGAAGTCTCTGTGACAATAATGTTGAAACTTAAGGCTGATTGTGTGAATTAGACATTTTGCTTGACTGTGACCTTGACCATCCAAAATTTAATCATTATCATCTTTTTATATACCAGTTAATCCCTGCATGTTTCATTACTCTACAATTAAAATTGTGGGCAGGAAGCTGTTCAAAAACAAACACACACATACACAAAAACAAACACTCAAACAGGGGCGAAAACAAACTCCTTCCAACTTCGTTAGCGGAGATTAAAATTAATTCATTTTTATCAGTTAACAATAACTATGAAAATAATGTTGAACTGGATCAGAATGGGATATAGCCTAACATTCAGGCAGAAAAACCTAGCATTAGGACCAGCGAGGCCATTCATTGCCATCAAATATTTAGTCATTTATACACATATAAAAAATGCAATTAAAAAAATACATTCTCACCATAAAACCTTCCATTTACAGATTTAAGAAAATAAGTTTTTAAAGAATAGTATTTATTAAAAAGTATGTTTTTTTTGTTTTTTTTAAACAAGCAAGGCAAAATGATAAGGAAACTATTATATTGGACATTCCAGTACTCAAAGAAATTAAAATGTGATGTAAGCCTTCCTAGTATTAAAAGCAGAAAATATATATCTCTAACCCCAGTGAGATCCACTACTCTCACCAGATTCCTTAGGTCTGTTATCCATTCCAGCAATACCGTTTTTTCAGCTATCAACCTTACATTCATCCCTTCTACTAGCTTGAAACCCTATTGAGGCCATACTGTTAAAATTCCTAAAGATGTTTCTCCATAAATCCTTTTATTATTATAGCATAAAAGCTACACTTACAAAAAGAAAATTATCAATTTCTATAATCACACTCTATTTCCAGTCTTGGATCTGTGGTCGTGGGTGGGGAGTCTCTCATCCAGGCTGTTTACGCAGCTCAGAATCTGCCATGCCTTCGTCCTTGTCTACAAACCCCCAGCAAGCCGTCAATAGCTTTCATCAAGTACCAGCTAACTAAGCCAAAATCCAAGAAGAAGAATGACAGAAAAGCAGCACCTAGCACCATTCTCAACAATGGTCAGGTCAAAGTTGGCATGGTTCTGGTGAGTTAGTCATTCTTCAGTGATTATAATTCTGTCTTAGTAATCTGATGATTCAAGACTGCTATGTTGATAATTTTTCTATTTTTATGTGTAAACTTTTCAAATTACTAAAAATTAATTGGGATTTCTAATCTATATGATTAAATTGAATGAGATTAATGGACAAGCACTAAATTTTGCTTGATGTGTACCTGCATTTTCTTAATGAATTATAGATACAAAATATGGTGAAAAAATAAACACTGGTTGAAATAACTACTTTGATGAAAATATTTAAGCATAAGATCACCATAAATGGATATTGATATAATAAAGAGAAAATATCACAGAATTATTTACACTAATATTAACACAGTAGAATGTAATCTTATAATCATAATAATTATTCCTGCAATATTCTAAATGAGTAAGAATTCATATGGGTCAAGCCACAAATGTCTTTAATATTTTAAATTTTGTCACTCAACCCCAGATTTACCAGAAGACAACGATGCTATATGCTGGATTTCCTCTTGCAAGTTATGGGTGCAGTAGACACGATTTTCTGACATTTATATCAAAATACACGCAATATGACTTCTGCCTTCGTACTCCAGAAATCGAACAAAGTTCAAGATCTGAATCACCTGAACCTGGCAAGGATGATGTAGAAGATTCACCAGAGGAGAGCACATTATGATAAGCATATGTAATCTCACCTAACATGTTTCTCATTTGTAAAGCTGGTGCAAAGTTTTTCAGGAACATTCCCGTTTTTATCTCGGAAAGGAGTTTTCCTGATCATTTCACCCATATTAGATTATCTTTTATCACATCATATCACTGCATTGCCTACAATTGTGATACACAGTACATCCAGTTTCATTTTATTCATAAATCTGTGCATACATGCTTCCCAAAGTTTTAACTCAGATTTTAGTCAGGTTTGAGGAATCAATTCCATTTTTAATACTGATCAATCAGTAAATGGCCCAATTCAAAATAAAATCCAGATAAGATAGTTATTCTACAATATCTTTAAAATTCTTACTGAATTTGCGGTTACTCTTTCATCAATTTACACTTACCATACAATCTATATAACCTCTTCCTAGATATAAATTCTAGTAACATTGATGTATCATGATGATGCAGTTTAATGCGATTAGAGTCACATCCTATCATTCTTAACGGGCTTTCCCAAAGGATTTGTCCTTGAATGAGAAGGGAAAATTCAACCACGGTGAAGTTAAAGAAATGGATAAGTAGGAAGAAAGAGACCAAAGGGAGAGATAGAAAGTAAAGGACAGAAGCCATATATCTAGGTTGGATTATTATTATTATTATTACTAGCCAAGCTACAACCCTAGTTGGAAAAGCAAGATACTATAAGCCCAAAGGCTCCAATAGGGAAAAATAGCCCAGTGAGGAAAAGAAATAAGGAAATAAATAAATGATGAGAATAAATTAACAATAAATCATTCTAAAAACAGTGACAACGTTAAAACAGATATGTCCTATATAAACTATTAACAACGTCAAAAACAGATATGTCATATACAGTATATACTATAAAAAGACTCATGTCAGCCTGGTCAACATAAAACATTTGCTCCAACTTTGAACTTTTGAAGTTTTACAGATTCAACTACCCAATTAGGAAGATCATTGCAAAACTTGGTGACAGCTGGAATAAAACTTCTAGAATACTGTGTAGTATTGAGCCTCATGATGGAGAAGGCCTGGCTATTAGAATTACCTGCCTGCCTAGTATTACGAACAGAATAGAATTGTCCAGGGAGATCTGAATATAAAGGATGGTCAGAGTTATGAAAAATCTTATGCAACATGCATAATGAACTAATTGAACGACGGTGCCAAAGATTAATATCTAAATCAGGAATAAAAAATTTAATAGACCGTAAGTTTCTGTCCAACAAATTAAGATGAGAATCAGCAGCTGAACACCAGACAGGAGAACAATACTCAAAACAAGGTATATATGAAAAGCCATCGGATCAAGAGATGGGGACATAAAGGCCATTCAGAACTATAGTGCAACTAGGGGAGTACCCTGCTGCTGTACCATGAAATAAAAGTTACAGAAAAGAAAAAAGCTAAAATGTAGTTACAACCAGGGTCCAAAAAGACATTTGCAAAGATCCTCAAATAATGCCTCGATACAATAACAGCATTACCATCCGCCAAAAAGCAATGAAGCTGGGGATCAAAGGGTAGATGGAAAGAACTTTTAGGGCAGTCTAAATTATGCTTCAAGTTTTCTAAAATTATATGAATCCTGTCTGCTTATGAGACTTTTGCAGTTTCAGAAAAGACCTCAATATCTATTATAGATATTATGCATACTAAAACAAAAAAGATTAAAGAGCTTGAAATGTCATTTGGAAAAAGGCTACTTTAAATATTCTCACAAAATAAGGAGAAAAAAAAATGTAAGCAGCCAGAACCATAAAACACTTTTGATGCATGTAAAAATATAAGGAGCCAGAACCTAGATATAAATGTATATTTCATCAGGATGAATTCATAAAAGTACTTCCAATGTTGTACCTGTACAGTAATTACTACTAATGTTGTAGTAATTTCTCACTCTTATTTTCTTCAGAAAGAGGATAGACTCATAACTTGAACTCTTGACATTAACTGTCATCCATAAAAATTTTCATTAGTCTTAGCATTTAACAAAACTTTTATTTTGACATGTATGAATAAAAAACAGCCTAATACATGAACAGTATGTCATATAAACCAAAATCCATGAGCTGATTTATTATAAACACCAGCAATTGGAATTTCCTTTGATCTCTTTTTAGCCACATAAATTTGTTTTCTGTGTTTTGCCAAGTATCTTACCTAGGTAAATTTATTTAAATATAACACACACATAAAGCTAAATTATATTGGCAATGGAAATTTATTTTTAGATATCATATGACATTTAATTTGAATTTTCACCTCAATTTGTATACATATTTGTATGACAATTGTAGACAATGTCCAGTTGCCAAAAGAATTGTCACAAAACTGCAATTAAAATTATGTCAAGATACCATATACAACTTTATAACTAAAGTAAAACAATTATTGCTTCTGTTCACTTGTCAGAAATTTGTTAGCAACAAGATTCTTTCATGCTCTGTGGCAACAAGAAAGGACAGAAAATATAATGCATACAATAACAGAGATATGGCACAGACTTGGCTGAATGTTAATATAGTATATTACATTTTTTCTTAAGTCCTGGTCTAATCCAGTTACAGGACCGAGTACCACAGAAATCCAACTGTTTACCAAGTGCCTAAATCTACAAATCATAACAAAAGAGAAATAATAACAAGCATCCGACTCTAGTAACCAGTTCCTTAATAACCATGGTGGAAGGAACATGACTTTTTTTTTAAACATATAATGTATAGTAGAACTGTAGTAGTATGCAGCCAGTGTCATTTCAGCTTTATGTGTTGTCTTCCAAAACAAGGAAAATAAGCTAATGTATTAACTCATCCACACATTACTGCAATGTCATTCTAAAATTATTGTCTGTCTACACAGTAACAATAGTTAAAAAAAATATGTTTATACCTATCTACACTGTGACAGTAGTTGAAACAATGTTTTTAAGAGTTACCTGATCTGCGCTGCAATTGCGGCAAATTTAAACATCAACATGCTGCCAATACTTTATCTTCCACCACAGCTCATATCTGATAATATTTTCGTGTATTTTTCAAGTTCTTTCACAATAAATGTTTCATCAACACAATTCTTATTAATGACCAATAAGTAAACACATTTGTTTAATGGTATGTATTCTTTTATTTATTCTGTATAATGTACGTAGACATCCATATCTACATATGCAAGTTGTTTTGGGAAGATCTTACTTAGTCATCATTTCTTTTTTCATTGGTTGTTTGGCCATAATTTTGTCTCAGTGTCACTTGTGATTCCTTAAACTTACAGCTTTACTGCATTTATTACAAATTCCCTATTTAACTTTTTGCATACAATACAACCACATCCTTAACGTTACCTCAGTATTTTAAAGGAAGGTAAAAAAATAATGGAAAAAGAGCACATATGAAGACTTACTCCGGACAGGATTTCAAGTTGAAGCCACACAAAATTGATGAGAGTAAAGAGTACTCATTTCACGTCTTAGACCATAAGGAAAAAATATTAATATTGACTGAATGACTATGATGAATCCACAGTATGAGCCTAACAACAGATGAAAATTATATTCTTTATAAGGTGCTACAAACTAATTATTACACATACTGCCCTGTATTTTATGCATTAAGAATAATGTAGGCAATTTTCTTATGAGAAAATTTATGTAACAGGCAAACAAATGTTCTTTACATAGCCTAGGGTCTCTCAAAAAAATGAAAAAATTAAGGAAATATGTTGGGGCTTAACTCAATGGGAGCAAAAGATGTGTTTTTTAAAAAAGGAAAGGTTATAACATTCAATAAAAACAAATACAAGAAGAGAACTTCAACAGGTGGCAGTAAAGACAAAAAGTCACTGAACCAAACAATCCAAAGATTAGTGATATCCACTGAGTAAATGTGAAAGAGGTTGCCTGAGAGAAAGAAGAATTCTCTCTTTGAGGTCAACTGAACAAAGGCCAAAAAATTTAGTTTATTTATAGCAAAAAGAGAAAGGAGTACCCTTCTGTTTGAGAAGAGAAGCAAGAAATGAAGTGTGAGATGGACAATTGGTCCCTTTAAGTGCCCTAAATTTAGTTCTGTTGATTTAGGAGGTAAAAGAAATAGGGACTCAAATCAATATCTAAACGGGGATGGGTAAGTCAAACTTGAAGTTTCAATACCTATGATGAAGAAAAGCACTTACAGTATCTAAATATTAATTCAAGATTTATAATATCCAAATGTTAGTTGTTTGTAATGATGTGTACTCATTACTTTCATGGCCTGGATCTCGTGGAATAGTCATTAGATATTCGGTAAATCAGATTTGAACAAGTTATAGCTAAGAAAATTTACATCAAAATGAGATGATAAATATAAATGCTATAACAACAATTTTAATATAAATTATTATTATGGGTTAATTTCTCTTTCAAATTAACCAGTTTAAAAGCACCATATTGATGTTGATGCTAAATTTGAGTGATGGTGCATAAGGAGATCTCAAGCGATGGTAACACCGAAGCAGTCAGGAACGTTCAGAGGCAAGAGAGGGATGATCTGACAGGACAAAAAGAAGTATCTCTTTTTGATTAACACCCTGTGTTTCATGAAGCGAATGCATTGAGGTGGTCTCAAACCTGGGCCATATATTGATGGGTTTGGTCATGAATTTGGGCCCAAACTAAAGAACTTTCTTCCAGTCCTCTGGGATAAACTGAGTCAGTTCAACTCTCTAACACTCTTTGCCAAAGCTACTGCTAGCAAGAAAACAGTCATGAGAGTTAACATTTTGTCTGATGACCTTCTCAAAGCCTCATCAAAGGCATGCATAAGACTTGAGAACAAAGGTCATGCCTCAGTTTAGGGACCTGAGGTATCAGGGTGGGTAAGACTGCTCAAAGCTTTCCACAGACATTGACAACTACTACAAGATGTTTCTTCTCTTCAGTTGAAAGACAATGCTCAAGGATGATCATTAGCCCTCCACAGTTATAACTGTGAGGTCTTTCTTGGCGAAGATCGACGAGCAAGTCTTTGGTCTGCACTAAAGAAGCTAACAGATTGGGATATCACTCAACTTCTGGCCATCTGGGAGTAACCAGGTTCATCTGAGACTTGGCATGATTAGTACGCTGTTGATTAGTACGCTGTTGATCAGTCAGCAAATCGGACTAAACGGAAGAAAAGCATAGGTTTCCCAGGATGTAACTGGCTGACAGCTCTATAGTGTGATTAACTGCCCAGATGTGGATCTGCTTTGTCGAATCGCAAAGATGTAAGGAAACTGTGCCTTCTTATTTGTTGACATAAGCTGCTACGGCAGTGTTATTGCTCGTCAACACCAAGTTTTTCCTCAAACGCTCTTGGAATGCTTGTATCTCCAAAATGATTCACGGCATAAGAACGAATCCCTGATGTCACCCCAGGACCTACTATACAAGAATCAAGAGTATCTTCATCCTGTAAATCATTGGCACTGATTAAACCTCAGACAGAAGCAGTGAGTTTCATTACCTCTGTTGATTGTGGTGGAGATTAATCTGCATACCAACCCATGGTATCAAGCTACATGCAAGAGCTCAATGGCATCTTTAAGAGGTGTCATTTTTGCAATTTGGTATACCAAAGTATGCAAAACAGAGATGAAGGTAGTATTTCCCAGACAAGAGAGAAAATGTGAGGGAGGGTCCCCTCCAACACCTGGCTAGTGGCAAGAGAGCACAAGCCCACAAAGGACTGTGTATCTTCATCTAGTTTGGCTACCAGGATAGTCAAGCCAGCTACCAAGGCCCCGGGCCCCTGGTCCCACTCTCCAAAGGGCCATGGCGGAATCATGGCCCTGTAGGGGCCAGGAGCACAGGGCCATGGCTGTAGGCAACCATGGAGCTGGGAGTATGGGGAAATGGTCAATGATAAGTGCACAGGCACTAAGTCAAACTCGTTAGTGAAGCTCTGTCGGCTATGGAATAGCTTAGAGGTCATGTTGGAGTGCAGCGATTACTGGAGGATCCCCGCATATCACCAAACCTTGAAAAACTTGCTGATTCAGAGAAATTTCTTGGCATTATCTTGGGTACTGCTAAGGATGATGCCAGAGAATCCTTAACCTTCTTTTCCCTCCTCAAGGAAAAAAGCTTACCATTGAACAGGAGGCCAGGATCTAAACTCAGCACATGGGGATGATTGCAAACAATCATGCTCCATACAAGAAGCGAAGAGTGTATGAAGATCTATAGCTGGTTTTACAATAAACCTGTTACAGCATCCACCTTTGTGCTTATGAACAATATCCTAGTTTAGAAAAAAGTGAAGAGTCTTTAACAGGAAAGTGTGCGAGGGTACTCGTTTACACCCACCAACTGTCATTTGCTGTCATTAATGAATTCAGTGGAAATTCCAGCTCAATAAGGCTATTCCCTATTCTAAGGGATGAAATGTTTGTATGTAGGAACAACTAACCATTCATTCACTTATTTAAAATTAACAATATGAGATACTCCTCCTCCCAAACCACCTACCAATACATTAGTTAAAACTATAGTGATGAGTTATTCTTGGTAGGAATGTGTATACAGGCAATAGAAAAATAGATACACAAAAGAGAAACATGACATATCTCACATCTCAATTAGATTTACCATCGATGATTGAATCCTTTATCAAATGTTATTGGGTTTTGTATGCTTTCACCATCACTGAAAGTGGTGGTTTTAAAAAACTAAATAGCATGCATTCATAGAGTAACACACAACTCTTCCAACCATTCACGTTATATATTCATCAGACGAAAAATCGCATTCTAATTTAGTTAGGTTCATGAAAAGAATTATATTTTGTGCAGGGAGGATTTATTCTTCATTGGTTATGCCAAAATACACATTAATACTTGAGAGCAGTGCAAATACTCCCAAAACTGTTATTCTGTTATAGTGGGAACACTGTTAAAACAATAATACTAGAGAAACATTATAAATCAAACTGCACAAACTTTTTAACAGCAGTAATCACCACCAAAAAAAAAAAATTATTCATGAACCAAAAATCAGGAATTTGACCTTTGAGATTCATAAACCTTTCCTTTAGTTCAAAATTCTAGTGATACCATTTTTGTTATGGGTCACTTAAGACTAATCACCTCCAGTCTCACTATTTGTAGCTACCCTAACATCACAACTGTCCGTGGTTTTAATGTCTAGAATAAAACTTACACATTTCTCCTATATTTCTGAAAAGAACTGATAGTCAGCCAATAATGGTGACAAAGCCAGTCTTTGTTAATCATATGTCGTCAGACATATAACAGGGAAACAAAAAGTGAAAATCATACGTCGGTATATAAATTATTGTACATACTACCAATGTCTACAATATTTCTCAACACATAAATCACCAGACACAAATGGAAAACATTCTTAACTAGAGGATACACTATTAGATAGTTCCACTTTAATCTAAAATTTCATATGGTAGCAAATACATTGCACCTATATTCCTAAATTTCGACAATCAAAGGAAACATCTACAAGTACCGGATAAAATATCAATCCATATATCAGAAACATGTCCCATGGAATTCTGAATGCTACCCAAAATATTTGACTTCAGAAAATAAAACAGAAGCAATTTAATTACGTATAAAATAACATGACCAAACAGAAAAAACCTTATGGACACAAAATAATAAACAATCTCTTATGAAAAGCACTGCCAGTTGAGTGCTTCCGTTAAGTACACTTCATGAACTCCTAAAAGTATCAGCTACTTTACCCTAATGAGCCATGAATTCAAGGGTATGAAAAAGGGTTTAGTAAAGCATAACGCAGGTCACGATTTCAAAATCCCATCTTATCCTCTGTACAGACACCCATTAATCCCTTGATAAAACTTTACATTCTTTGTATACAAATCATGGAAGCTCAACTATTCTCTATCTGAGAATTCTGACATTTTAGCCCCCTGACTTAAAATTCTTTGCTTACATATATAAAAGGTTACATTTACCGACAAGGCCACATGAATAAGTTTTCAGCAGCCATTACCTGTGGCACTTCCCATCAAGGGAGAACAGACAGAACAGACAAGTCTCATAAAATATATAAAAAGCTCTATGAGGGCACTAAACTAGAGATAACCGAAGAGTACTCTTTACAATATGAGAGGAAAAACTCTATTTTCTTAATGGAAAGCTTAACAGTCTGCAGAGTTGCAATCTTCAAGGCAATATGCTGATTAGCTTCAGCAAATGCTGAGGCAAAGAGACCTTTTCTTTCTCCTGAAAAGAAAAAAGTCAACTTTGTGAACAAAGTTTTTGTTATATGATTCAACTAATTTTTCATACAAGACCATCAGCCCTATTATATACATATTGCAGTCTATGAAGATCTACAGACTTAAAATATTTTGTTTTTAATTATATTAAGAGTCCTCTTTCATGATACAAGCCCCACCTGGACCCTTAAGCTGCCATCAACCAACAACCTCATAGTCCATGCACAATACAATGAAAATATAATTATGAGATCCGCGGAATGAGGAGGTAGGCACTACAAATACTGTATGACTAATAGTTTTCAGAGAATTTTTTTTTTTTCATAACAACACAATAGATCCCATCATACCCAAAAGTCTATTTAGAATGGAAGTTGTGTTGCAGTGTGACAGATTATTTGTGAAGACTTGATGGATCCAGGAGTTAATGAACCAAAGAGAGTAAAACAGGGCATTCATACTTGGTTTATTTTCATAAAGAAATGCATAAAAACAAACCAGCTATCAAAAGAGGTGCAGGAGCGTGAAAATCTGAATAACTAAGCTTGGGAAATGATAAATGGAATACTGGATAACATATGAAAGAAAACAGAAGATTAATGTCCACAGAGCTGGCACCCAAAAAGTAAATAGATAATCAATTAAGGGATAGTGGAAGATTCTCACTATTATGTAGACTTCCTCCACCTCTGCAATTCACTAAACTTTCTCCAGAACAACCACCCTGTTAAATATGAAACCATTTTCAAAGCTTATTTCCCCCAAAGCTCAATCTAGAGATACACTTGAGGCTTAATTCAGTAGATAAAAAAACTCTGTACGATCTCAGGCATATGATTCCCCATAGTGCTATACATAAGGTTAAAGTAGACAAAATAAATGTTGTGATAATGCCTTAGCTGCTCATGAATAGTTTTTGCTACACATCAAATGAAGTAAGTACTGTTTGACAACATAGCAGGGACAAATTGTTAACACTTTCCAAATATGCCAACATCAGCAAAATACCTACTTGACTATGAAACTGTTAACCAGCGAAAGTGTAAAGGTTAAGAAATAGCAAGATGTTAAAAAAGCCATGCCATCACATTCATGTTACACATGGACTCTTGAAAGAATAGTTACAACTCGCCTCTCGTAGATGGACCTTGTTTGTGACAAAATAAGACATGATAAATGTGTCATGCATACATGGACAAAAAACTTGTATAATATATGGCCAAAAGAAGTATATTGTTTGCAAGAGTAGATAAGACACAATAGCAGTACTATACAGCATAAACAAGCAATTAGATAAAACAGGATGCGTATAGAGTGCATGCTGCCTACGTTGAATAACTGAACCATCAAAGGTGAGCCACACAGCTGTGTGCCACCAGCCAATTCTGCATATGTCACCAGTTATAGGTTAAACAAGCAAGCATGTCATGGCCCATATTCCAAAGAAGTTACCCCAGTCATCAAAGGCAATTACCTCTAAAATCCTATGTTTATAATACAGTATACAGTAGTACCAGTTACATAAGACACTTAAGAAGACTGACAAGTAACTTCTACACATACAATGCAAAACCACAGGAACAGGCACATTACCTGATACAGGTAAAACAGGTACACAGCAAAAACAATTTAAAAAACTTTAATGCTAAATACTGTATAATATGGTTTACTACAGGTATATAGCTCCAAGTGTAGAATGAAACTACAGTAGTTGAATGGTGGGTTGGAATTCACCCTAGAATGGAACTAGTTAGTTCTTTTTCTTCCCTGGAAGGTCAATCTACCTGGTCACGTACAAGAGTGTGGATGACTCTAGCAACCTCCTATCTGTCTATCATAGGAATGAAAAGGTTGATAGGACCTGCCCAAGATGGTTCGTATATGGTCAAGAAGGGCACCCTCCCTTCCCAAAAAGTTATCAATAATCCACAGAAAATTGATTATCAATGTTATAATCGGGAAAAAATAATACTATCTTAGATGATACCATGAATTACCATGCCAAAGTAATTTGCTAACAAGTAACATTTACATATTGATACTGTACATCAAAAGCCCAAATACTGTAGTTGAAAATATGACACTTGAAAAAATGTGGAAATTATTTGTATGTGTTTACTGAATAGACATAATAATGTACAATGTGAAAAGCAAACTGAGCTTCATGATAAAAAATCACAAATTTTAAGTAATTTGTATTTTTCCTAACATACTTTCCTCGAACTACTTTCATATTAGAGTCTGGGGATCTCTCAATCACCGACCAAGAATTTTGCGTAGTTGCCTCCCTCTTCGCTGCCTCTCAAGGGCGTTCCAGGGCGTAAGGATACTCGCCCAGATGCAACCCAGGTCATGCGTGTGGCCATGCTTGATACCCAGTAAGTTTATGTTTTAAGGCCTCCTCGAACTCCAGAAGATACTCGGGGCAGGATGGGAGGGCCATTACCCGAAAGTAGTTCGAGGTAAGTATGTAAGGAAAAATACAAATTACTTAAAATTTGTGAATTGTTCCAACACAGAATACTTACCTCGAACTACTTTATTAGGAGCCTTTTACTTTAGGAGGAGGGAGTAGCTTACAGATTGAAATGTTCGAGACTCTCTGGGGCCCTTGAACTAGATAGGGGTCTAGTTCTGGGACTCCCAGGGAGAGGCAGGAGAGTAGGGGAAAGCACGCAAAAGTCTACCTTATGTACAACTCACCTTTTATTCAAAATCCATACCTGATGTGTTCTAACATCCCATCTCTCATGTAGGGATGGGGAAAAAAGGGTGGGGTCTCGGGAAACGGATAGAGGTTAGCAAGGAAGTATGGAGGAACTTGTGTCGCTTACGATTACTTCCCACGGCTAACCCGGGGCCCAAACTACTAAACTTGTTGCATGGCCGCAAGGACTGGCCCGATGGAGAAGCATCCAAGGACTTCCTCGTATAGTCCTTGAGGTAGTGGGTTGTAAAGGTGGACTGCCGAGCCCAAATGCCTGCCCGTATGATTTTGGCCTACTGCCGTGTTGGTGCCAAACGCTAAGGATGTGCTAAGACCTCTAATATCATGAGGTCTTGGGGTACCAGGCACCGTGGAGCCCTCACTCTCATAGGCCCTCTTTATAACCTGTCTCAGCCAGACGGATATGGTGTTTTTGGATATTGCCTTCTTGGCCGAGCCTGTGGACACAAACAAACTCTTCACCACCGGTCTGAGTTTGGCCGTCCTACTACGGTACTTCCTAATGGTCCTTACGGGACACAAGAGCAGGTCACTAGGGTTGTCAGAGCGCGGAATAGCCGGAATTGAGAACTCTTCAAACCTCGGGTCCGCAATTGCAGGGTTCTGGGTCTTTGCTACGAACTCCGGCAAGAACTTAAAAGTCATGTCCTTCCACCCTTTCGAGTGGGATACCTTGAAAGACAGGCCGTGGAGCTCGCTCACTCGTTTCGTTGAGGCCAGGGCTAGTAAGAAGATGGCTTTGAGGGTGAGATCTTAGTCTAAATCATCTTTTAGAGGTTCGTAGGGAAGCCGTGAAAGGACCTTGAGGACTTTGGCCACATCCCACTGGGGAACCCTCGAGGTGTGGGGATCACAAGTTTGCTCAAAACTCTTGATGAGCATCGAGATGTGACGCGAGGTCCCTAGATTGATTCCCATAAGCTGGAACCCCTGTCCTAACGCTGCTTGAACCCCCTTGTTGGCTGGGATGGAGATCCCTAGATCATCCCTCAAGTGTACCAGGAATTCTGCGATGTTGTGGTCCGAAACGTCCAAGGGCCGAAGGTTCTGAGTGGCACACCATTTGACAAAGGTTGCCCATATAGCTTGGCACACAACACAAGAGGACCTCCGCAGGTACCCCGACATCCTATCCGCTGTTTTGTCCAAGAACCCTTACTTCCTTAGCAACCGCTTGATAACCTCCACGCGTGTAGCCTCAGCACCTGAGGGTTTTCGAGCACCTTTTGGCAGTGTGGTTGACTTAGCAGGTCTCCTCTTACTGGTAAGGGCCACGGCGGGAGAATGGCTAGGTCCTGCAGATCCATGAACCACTCCCTCTCCGGCCACCAGGGCACTACCAAAGTCATCTCTGTGGACTTTAACTGTCTTAACTTGTTGAGCACCTGTCTGATCATCCCAAAGGGGGGTAAGGCATAAACGTCGAGATTGTCCCAAGGGTGCTGGAAGGCGTCTTCGAAGGCTGCTGTCGGATCCGGTATCGGGGAGCAGAACACGGGGAGCTTCGCGTTTAATCTTGTGACGAACAAGTCTATCACTGGGGAGCCCCACCGACGGAAGACTTCCCGTGCCACTTGAGGGTGAAGGGACCACTATTTGGCCTTTCCTGCTTAGCCCGTCCGCCAGGACGTTCCTCTTTCCGGGGATGAATCTGGCCTATAGGAGAATGTCGTTCCTTTCGGCCCATTCCAGGACCCGAGCTGTGAGATCGCACAAATCCCTTGATCTTAGCCCTCCTTGTTTCTTGATGTACGCTACTACCGTGGCGTTGTCGCACATGAGGGCTACCGAGTTCCCCTGAACGAGGCGAACGAAGCTTATCAATGCCCTCTGCACTGCCATGAGCTCCAGAAGACTGATGTGCCGGGCCTTTTCCCCCACTGACCATTTCCCCTCTGCTGTTTCCTCGAGGAGATGCGCTCCCCACCCTTCCTTCGATTCGTTCGTTAAGAGCAGCATCTCCGGGGAAGGGGAGCCGAACGGGATCCCTTCCAACGTATTCCTCCTGTCGTACCACCAGAGGAGAGCTTCTTTGGAGGGAAGTGACACCCGGATTATCTTCTGTGGGGAGCTTCCCATTGACCAGAGGCCCTTCAGGTTCCACTGAACCAGTCTGAGTTTGAGCCTTGCTTGTGTGTCCAGGTCGAGACCAGGGCGAAGACTCCCGTGAAGACTTGAGGGGCTGTCGACAGACCGAAGCAGAAGGTCCTGAATTGAAGAGTCTGGGGGCCCAACTTTACCCTGAGAAACTTCCTGCTGGAGGGGTGAACGGGAAACTGGAAGTAGGTATCCTTGAGATCCAGGGACATCATGAAATCCCCTTCTCTCAAGGCTGCCAGAACCAACTTCGGTGTGTCCATCTTGATGTGTCTTCTTGATGAATTTGCTCAACGCCGAGAGGTCGATTACTGGTCTTCAACCTCCTGCCGCTTTCTCCACCAGGAAGCGTCTGCTGTAGAATCCCGGCGACGGCTCATGCATGGGTTGCAGGGCTCTTTTCTCCAGCATAACTTCCACCTCTGCATGTAGAGCTGCCTTCTTCTCCGAGTCGTTGGGAGCTAACCTTACCCCTCGGTGATCGGGGATCAGAAGGGCCGCTCTGACAGGAAGGGAATCCTGTATCCCTCCCTGAGAACAATATCTGTCCATGGGTCCGCTCCGTTGTCCAGCTATGCTTGCCAAAACTGTTTGAGGCATCCCCCCTCCAGGGGCGTGGGAAGGTGTAAGGGGCCTCTCTCCCTATCTCCTTCTAGGAAGGCGGTTTGACCGGCTTCTCCTTGACCCGGAGAACTTAGGTCCATAGTAGGTTTGGGATTGAGCACCACTCCCCGTGGAGGGCCACGGAGGCTGGTGCCATGAAGAGGTGGATGCTCCTTGCCTAGTTGGGGGCGGAGGCGGGTAGGTCCCGTCCGCCGGAGATCTCCTCGCAACGGGCAGGCCTTGGCAACTGCTGCCTGGGCTCGGCAGGCACCTTCAATCTGCTGACTCTCTCCATCGTCTCTGCTACCGTCTGGAGAGGGAACACCGTCTTGGCCCAGACGGGAGAGTTTCTAAGGAACTTTGCCTCTCGCTCGGGGAGCCTACGGGAAAGTCTGTTTAGGATAGTGTCCCTTCTCCTCAGAACCCAGTTGGCTGTCTGGGTAAGGGACTGGTGTATCAGAAATTTCATGGCTTTTACCCCCAGAGCAGATCAATTCTTTCAGAGGGGCCTGATTGCCTGATTGTCTGGCACTGAGATCTGAAAGTCCACCAGTGTACAGGCCCACCAATCCAGCCAAGAGGTGACGTTCACGACGTCCAGAGCGATGACCTCCATCATGGCGGCCTCCGCTAGAGAGAAGACCGGAGAGAAGACCACCGACGCGCTAAGGCTACATTCGTCCGAGTTGCCTTGGTTCAGTTTAACGACCACTTCTTCTACCGTGCGGAGCTCTGAATGGTGACCGTCCGGCACGTAGAACTTCCTCTGTGACCTCAAGGAATTCTCCGGGGCTGAGACGTACAGGGCCACGTGTTCCATTCCCATGGCAACATCGGGGGCTAAAGGCAGGGTCAAGGAAGTCTTCTTCTGCACAGGATCCTCCACCATCCTAGCCAGGCCCAAGAGCCTAGTTGGCGCAGCCGTTGGTTGAGGTTCATCCAACCTATGGTGCCGTCAGATGAGAGCAATCACCTTATGGTAGGACGAGACCTCCACCACCGAACACTCGCCCAAGTCAATTAAACCGTCCACTACCCGTACCTCCTCGTCGGCAGGTTCCTCGAACGCGGAGGGATCCGTGGGCATGGAGGCATCCCGTTCCTCCTGGTAGGATGATGGAGCAGGCGCCTCCGTCACAGGTAGAGCCGTCGGGGATAGAGGTAACCGTCATGGGTCTCCCCCCTCCCAGGCTCACCCGGATGGCGCTGGATGGTGGTCGTGGCAGCGGCGAATCCCAAAACTTGGCCGGGACCACTGTGACCAAAGAGTCTTGAGTAACGTTACTATGCCAAACCCGCGGGATTTCTCCGCACACGGGTGGAGCCGCCGACTTACTAGGCCGGGGCAGCAACGAGTGTGCCAACGGCTGCCCCCGACGAGCGGGCGGAGCCGAATAGACACTGTAGTACGAGGAGACAAACTTCCGACTCTACCACGAGCCTCCTGGGGGTCCTGGGTCTGGATTCGGGGTTACCGGCTCCATGAAGTCCAGCGGGAGCGTGGCAGATGGTGCCGGGATTGAACAGGGTCGCTTACCAATGCCCTGGCCACCCCCAGAAGATGCTGCACCTGAAAAGCACGTTACGGGCGTGGGGATGGGTGCTGAAAAGGGGAAACCCCCCCCCGGGATCCACACTTATGAAGGGTCCTGCGGGCACCAGGCCTGCGTCTAAAGCACACACTCCCACCACTTTAGCACACCCCTCACTTGTCTGCATAAACCCCTTCAACACAGAATCCCCCACATTAGACTCATGGGGAACAGCAATGAGCCACTTCCCCGAAACGGACTTACCTATTCCCCTACCCTGGGTAGGGGAAGGCGAAGGAGAACCTCTCTCCGACAGGACCAAGGGCAACGTCACCGACGACGAAAGGCCTGACTTCTTAGGAGACTTCTTAGAAGCCTTCTTCTTTTTTTTGGCGAAAAGAGCCCATTGGAGCACCGGCCAAAACTCACACTCCGGGCACTTAGACTCCGGGGGACACCTCTTCCCCCGACACGAGGAGCCCATGGTATGCGGGTCGACCCCGGGCGGCAAGAGCTATGCCCCACAAGACTTACCCCCGCTTGAGGCCCGGGACAGCGACGCTGAGGTTCCATGGCAAAATCGAACACAAACAACACAAGGACACAAGGGAAAGGTGATGAACACAACGGGAATACGTGTGACAAGGGGTGAGAACACAAAGTAATCACGTAGGAACACAAGGTGAACGGCCGGGATAAGCGAGAGAGAGGGGCGAGATGTTATCTACGCTGCGACCAGAAACATACTGGGTATCAAGCATGGCCACACGCGTGACCTGGGTTGCACCTGGGCGAGTATCCTTACGCCCTGGAACGCCCTTGAGAGGCAGCGGAGAGGGGGGCAACTACGCAAAATTCTTGGTCGGTGATTGAGAGATCCTCAGACTCTCCTAAGAAAGTAGTTCGAGGTAAGTATTCTGTGTTGGAACAACTATTGATTACCAATAAAAGAAGCCTACTGCTTCTAAACAATTACTGGCCTATATTCCCAGAGGTGTAAACCAACAAATGTATAAGCTGATAATTACCACACTTATTCTCTAATCTCTGTCTTTATTTGTATTTTCAAACATTTCCTTTATTTTCTGCTTTGATTACCAATAAAAGAAGCCTACTGCTTCTAAACAATTATTGGCCTATAAACTCAGAGGTGTAAACCAACAAATGTATAAGCTGATAATTACCACACTTATTCTTTAAACTCTGTCTTTATTTGCATTTTCAAACATTTCCTTTATTTTCTGCTTTTAAAAAACTGATGTGTTAACCTTTAAAGAACAAATCCTTTCAAGTGAGCCCTATAAGAATCATAAAATGTAACCATCTGGTTTTATTACAGTTCTTTAATAATTACATCTAAAGTCAAGAATCTGGTGAGAGCAGAGCAAGAAGAAGCAAGTTGCACCTGTAATTAGGTTAATTATTGTTGTTATTAGGCCTCTGATACTTATCAGCTACAAGCTTTTTATTTAAAAGCAGAAATAAATTCTGAATCATAACCATCTGAAAAACAAGGCAGCGTCAAAATCCCAAATAGGTATCGTAAACAAAGATGGAGAAGTAGCTAAAAGAATGAGTATTGCACTACTCTGTGGCATTAGTTGCTCTCACATATCAGCAAGTACAGTAGTTAGTAGTAGCAATGAACAAAACGTCATTACTTGAAATTGATTTACGAGGATTTTTTTAAGTAACTTGTGGAAGCCCCTTCGTAACGGCAAATCGTCATAACCAGAAAATTTTCTGTAATACTGTACTATCCAAATTTCTTTTCATTCATTATTTTGCTTTTTATTCATGATGCCATCCCAGTTGTGCCTTTCCCCTTGCCCTCCCATACCCCATCCCCATCATCCACTTCCCTCATCCCCCTCACCCATCAGGCAACTCCAACCTACCATCCACTTGGCTCTTTTTTTTCTGTTATCATACTTTTTTTCTGTATTTTATCCCTTCACATCAGTTTAGTCTTTTGCCTCCTTCACCTCTCACTCTCTTAACCTGTTGGTGCTGACTGTCCTTGTGCCTTGATGTCCAGGGCACATCAACCCCATCCCCTCTCCCCACCCACAGACCTTCACACACTGCACTCGCTTGGTGGGAAACCTTCCCCTTCCTTAATTCCTAACCTATTTCCCTTACAATTTTACCATAAAGTTCTAACCTATTTCCCTTACAATTTTACCATAAAGTTCACTGCTTCTCTGAGCTAACACGTCCATAACGCTATAAGATCTCCACTATCTCCACTTCCAAGTAAATAAAATTGAGCTCCCCTTTTTTTAGTCCATTGTAAGTGTGTGTGTGTGTGTGTGTGTGTGTGTGTGTGTGTGTGTGTAAGGCAATGTCTGGCACATGCATGAATTGGTCCACACTCATATGCTATGGTTAAATGAGGGGAAACCTTAATCCAGAAAACCCACCTAGAATTTTACCTCAAAGGTGGTGTAGAACAAGTTATAATAATTTTGCATACAATTTCTGAAATGCGCCAATTTACATAGCAATTAAAAGAGAGAAAGAACGACAGAGACAGAAGGTAAGGAGGTAGAGGGTAAGGAGGTAGAGCAGAGTTGGAGAAAGAAGGCAAGCCAGTGATCTGTGTAGATGTAGCACCAATGGCGGATTCCATTAAAAAGATGGTGCCCTCCCTATTTGGCTATTTTCTGCTGCATTAGTATAGTGGACCCAAGCTGCTACAAAGATGAACACCTGAGGAGCAGTACACAGTTCGAAGAACAGTCTTGAACTTGTACTCATTAACGTAGAAAGAGATGTAGAGGTACTTTTAATGGAACTCAGAACAGACCCTACTGTTTACATCCTAAACTTCGTTTGACACATGAACTCATTCAGAGGTGAGAGCATGACAAGTCTCCAGCCACCAGTTGATGGGTCTATCAATAGGAGTCAGCTCAAGAAGTCCTAAGATTTGTCCCAAATGATTTAGAGCATGTTCTCTAACATCCCTCCTACCTCTGTCTCCAAGGCCTAGGTTCTAGTCTTCTTGGGCATTAGCAAAAGAGATCCTAGGGACAGCTCAGCTCTCCTCCTCCCACTCAATGTATATGCTTGTCAGTCCACAAGAGGCCACCTACAATCGGCACATGGGGATGATTGGAAACAAACATGCCCTTTACAAGAAGCCTACAGTGTGATTGGATCTACTTCTGGTTTATACATAAACTGGCTGCAACGTCTACCTTTTACCAAACAAGTATGAATATCTTGTTTCTCATCTATATTAATCAACAGCCAGTATGTCCATACTAGTTGCTACCAAAATCAAAGTGAAGAGCTTCCACAAGTGGTTAGGGATAGGGGGACTTCTTTCCAGCACTCACGACCTGTCATTAATTACCTCGATAATTATTTCAATGGTCGTTTCAGCTCGCGCTGAAAACATATCCGTCCTTAAAGCCCGAAAGGTTATTACAGTATACGCATATGAACAAAAAATTTAAATTTCAGCTAATACAGGAAAAATTCAAAAGAAATTCTATGTAATTTCAATATTAAATAAAATACAGTTAATCAGAAAAAGAAAAAACAGCATGAAAAAATAGCTTACTTGCACCATCTGTTGATTTCTTCTTCTTCGATAGACTAGCTTTTGAAGTATTCAAAATTGCATGAATGTCTGAAAAGGCAGCTTTTAAATAAAACATCTGGTCGCTCTTACAAGGGCCCTGAAGAATCTTTTTCACATCATTTTTTACAGCAATACCAAACTCTTCACTTTCCATCAACCAGGAATGCTGAAATTTTGAAAGGAAAAAAGTTTGAATAAGAAAGTTGCAATTGATTGAAACCTCAGAAAATCATTATCTTTTTCATGGGTAACCCTTCAAGGTTTTGATCTTTTTCAAATCCTATTTGTGTTTTATTACAGAATTGTTATCTTTAGATATTCCCAGTCATGCTACATACATTATAAAAGGAGCTATCTATCTACCATGGAACTTCCCCAAATTTTAGGAGATAACCAACATAAAAAAAAGAATAAAAGGGGATTTTCTTCTCATCGTTCCTCCCTGCCTGACGAGGGATTCAGCTGAGTTTGGTTGGTACTGCTGGGGTGTCACAGCTCACCCTCCCCCATTATCCACCACAAATGAAGCGTCATATGCTGATACCCCTACTGCCGCTACCTCAGTAGTCACAAGATAGCATTAGGGCCTATCGGAACTGCGTCACAATAGCTTGCCTTTCATTCCTATTTCTTGCACGCTCTTTTGCCTCTCTCACATCTATCCTCCTGTCACCTACAGGTTTCTTCAATTCACCCATCCACCCAAACATTAGCCTCCCTCTTGTACTTCTCCGATCAACTCTTCCATTCATTACCTTCTTCAGGAGATGGCCATTTTCCCTCCTCTTTACCTGGTCAAAGCACCTCAACACATTCATATCCACTCTAGCTGCTAATTTATTTCTCACACCTGTTTTCACCCTCACTACTTTGTTTCTAACTCTATCTATTCAAGATACACTAGCCATATGCATCAGACACTTCATCTCGAACACATTCAATTTTTGTTTCTGTCACTTTTATTCCCCACAACTCTGATCCATACATCACAGTTGGTACAGAACTCTCTCTATATTCATCCTTAATCCTCTATTCTTCACCACTCCCTTCCCTGCCTCTTCTGACGTACATCTGCTTCCACTCTACCACTTGGAGCAACAACAGAACCAAAGTACATAAACTAATCAACTTCCTCAAGTAAATATCCATTCAACATGACATTCACCCTCTCTCCTTATGCATCTTATAACCAACACCCTTTAACTCTCAGCTTCCTTCTCTCACACACCCTTCCAAACTCTGTCGCTAATAGGAGACATCCAACGTACCTAGTACGGTTAGTAGTTCTTGAAAAAGAAATACGCCGCCATCTAATAAAATGCTGTTTGGTGAAGTAAGCATATCGCCTCCTGATGCTTTGCCACTGTGAAATAACACTAAGACATTACCAATCTCCATTCAACATTCATCCCTTAGGACCTCTCCTCTGAGTATCCCCTGCCAACAACAACTGATTCACCTCCCACTCATGATCACTCTCATCAATCAGTTTCAATCCTCGACCAAGCATTCGAGCATTCACCTCTCTTACAGCTCCATCAACAAACAAATTCAATAACCATAGCAACATCACACATCCTTGTCTCAGCCTCACTCTCACTGGAAACCACACACACACTTCATTTCCTATCTTAACACTCGTTTTACTGCCTATGTATAAACTCTTCACTGACTGCACCAACCTTCTACCAATTTCAGATAACCTCATCATATTCCACATCGCTTCCCTATCAACTTTATCATAACCTTTCTCCAGATCCATAAATGAAAAATATACCTCCTTACCTTTCGCTAAATATTTCTTGCATATCAGCCTAATCACAAAAATCTGATCCATACATCCCCTACTTCTAAAACCACCCTGCACCTTTAAGGATGAGGCACATGTAAAAAAGTTCCAAGAATTTCTCATAATTTTTTTTCCTAAGGATGGCATAATTTTATGTTATTGGAATCTGAACTGCTGAAAACTTAAATCTTAATAAAATTGATTATTTAAATAATTATATGATAGTCTTCATGGTTTAATCTAATTTCTACTCCACTCCCTTTCCCTTCTCCTCCCCCTTATGATGACCAGTAGGCAAACGTACCACAGGTCAATTAATCCTTAGAACTTCATGTAATTTGAGTCATCATAGACCTGTACATATCCTAAAAAAGTTAATACTTTTTCATTACAGTAATTGTGAATTCTACTACAAACAAAATATCCAGTAGTATTTCACAGTTATTGTGAAATACATCAATGGGGAGGAGGGAGGGAATTAGAGGACTACCAGGTAGACATTCAAATAAAAAGTATCATTAAAATTACCTGGTAGTCATTATACTGACTCTTCACACTCTTTTGGAGGTGGGTATGTGATGTTGAGAGATAAATTATAACTAATTTCAAAACAAAATTACAACCCCAACCACTTGATCCCTTTTGTCTAATAAAAATTATAACTGTTTCATGTTTGCCTTCATAATGGAATGCTTAGTAAATTTTCTATACTGTATTCTATTTATAAAGCTGAAAACCCTTTTAGTATTGCATAAAACCTCAACAAACTCTGTAACAAACCAACACACTTTATAGTTTTCACAAATATAAGAGAAAACTGAATACTCTTTTAACTTTCATATTTCCATACCAACCATAAAAATACTTTAGGTAACCCATGCATTATTATTGGCATAGAACTAACACATTAAGCACAAAACAAAAATTACCAAGTAACTCCATAATGTTAGTGAAATTGAATTCATCGTATCTGAACTGACACATTCTTCTATCTCAGATTCCAAATGCATTTGACAACCTTGAATCCTGTAGCTGAAGGTACTGATATGGAAGAATCTTATGACCCCTAATATATCAACCCTTAATATATTGCCTAACTCTATGTTAACTGGTCCTTCTGCATGCTCAAAAACCAGAAGGACTATCATGGCACTATCTCTATTACTGAGAGTGGGAAATGCTTGAGAAAAAGGAGAACTTAAACTATAAAAAGTTAAAGCCTGTCTGCATGTGATTGCTTCAAACTGTGTTCTGCTACACTAGTGGTCTACATTGGTGATTTGACTCAAATTCATCATGGGCCCCAAAACAGAAGACAAAATCAGAGAGAGCTCCTGGGGGACGAATGTTGAATGAAGATGGGTAATGTCTTAGCGTTAATACACAGTGGCAAAGCCTCAGGAGGTGATATGCTTACCTCACCATGCAGCATTTTATCAGAAGATGGCGTATTTCTTTTTTAAAGTCTACTGAGAGTACTAGGTGCGCTGCATGTCTCCTGCGGGAAATTTACCTATGATTTCAATAGCTCATTGATTTATTCAATAGCCTTTTAGCATGCCACACACTTATATGTTCAACATTGTTAAAGAGGGATTCATTGGACTGAAGTTTAACAAAGGAATCATTGTTCACTAAATCCTTCCAATGACAATTCATATATTCCTATTTACAAAGAGCCGTAAGTCAATTATTTGGAAGACCAGGCATTAGCTATTTTTGTTTATTAGTGTATGAATGAACTCCAAGGACAGCATTGTATTCTATAACAAAGTTAGGTATCTGAGTGATCTTATACATGTGAATGATTGAGTTTGGTTAAAACTTGTTGAACAGTTTGATAAAAATTCAAACCACAGTCATCTTAACTGAGAAATAACCATTTAACCAGATTTTACAGATCTTATTTCAAGAGGAACAATGATTGGATCAAAACTTACTATATTGCCCTCCAAGAAAAAGTCAGGTAATGGATTATCTTTATATCAATTAGCACATCTCAGTGTTAAAGAGGGTCTAAGCACTAAACGTGAATCTGAATATCCAGTCTTTATCTGAGTCCGAGACAACAATTCTTTGTATTCATAACAAAGTTGGAGAATTGAGGTGTGTACACTGCCTTGGAAGGATGATATACTTCCAAACTTACCTTAAACCCTTTATTAGGGTACATGTTAAGCATAAGGTTATGTAAAGATGGCAAAGGCTAAAATTTTTCCCTTTCATCACCCGACTATAAGTTTCCTCTCCCTCATTTTCCTGTCCTGCAGGAGAATCTGAATAAACATCAACTGATATTTTGGTTTGTTTACCCTTTAAAAATGGGGTAACAGCAGGAATACCTGGACTTGTATTAAATTTGTATTTAATAGCGCCCAATTAATGCGAAACGAGCTTGTCAATGGACAGTGAATACTGACGTCTAATATATAATGAATTTGGTCTAAATTAGTTGAAACTTCATTCATCATCATCATCATCTCCTCTTACGCCTATTGACGCAAAGGGCCTCGGTTAGATTTGGCCAGTTGTCTCTGTCTTGAGCTTTTAATTCAATACTTTTCCATTCATCATCTCCTACTTCGCGCTTTATAGACCTAAGCCATGTAGGCCGGGGTCTTCCAATTCTTCTAGTGCCTTGTGGAACCCAGTTAAACGTTTGGTGAACTAAGCTCTCTTGGAGAGTGCGAAGTGCATGCCCAAACCATCTCCCTCTACCCCTCATCATGATTTCATCCACATATGGTACTTGAGTAATCTCTCTTATAGTTCCATTTCTAATCCTGTCCTGCCATTCAACTCCCAATATTCTTCTTAGAATTTAAGGGAATCATAAGACATCCCATATAAGTACTATGAGACTGGCTGAATATACGATCAAGACAACCCATTTGGTCTTTTGCCTTATACTCTAGTTTAGTCTTATGGAGGGACCAGAACTACGGAATGCAAGAGTTTAGCAGCAGAAGGTACTATAGTTTGTAAAAGGTTATAAATCTCTATGTGAGGCTTTTGAATCTGTGGAGCACACTGAATAAACCTTACTAAATTAAATGCTATTAATATTAGAATGACTATGGAGGCTTGGGTTAGGTTTAGCTACAGGTTCGACTTCTGAAAATGAAATAAATGAAACTAGGGACGTCAAGAGCTTGTGAAGTTCATCACTATTGAAAAATGGCTAAACCTGTGTTGTCTAAAGGTAGAGGAGTGTCAATGTTGTCATCATCCCACTACAATCAACTACCTAGTCTTCTCCAGCTAGCTAGAACTGTTAATGTGATTGTTAACCATTGTAACTTACTTTTCTGTTAGTAATACCAAGAGTAAAACACTCTTTAAAATTACTATTTGTATCACAGAATGGCCCCCAACAAGATACAAGGGAATGCGGAACATGATTTCCCAGAAATAATTCCCATGCACAATCTAGGCGATAATTGTGAACTAAATCAGGGAAAACATCTTTAAAAAAAGTATGTAAACCATCTAAGTGTTTGTTCAATCGCCAGTGGTAGATGAAGTTAACTGGAAAATGTTATTTTGATAATAAAATAAATTTTTGAATATACTTACCCGGTGATTATAATAGCTGCAACTCTGTTGCTCGACAGAAAACTCTAAGGTAAAACTCGCCAGCGATCGCTACACAGGTTGCGGGTGTGCCCAACAGCGCCATCTGTCGTCCAGATACCCAGTACTCAATGTAAACAAAGAACTCAATTTTCTCCTCGTTCCACTGCGTCTCTATTGGGGAGGAAGGGAGGGTCCTTTAATTTATAATCACCGGGTAAGTATATTCAAAAATTTATTTTATTATCAAAATAACATTTTTCAATATTTAACTTAGCCGGTGATTATAATAGCTGATTCACACCCAGGGGGGTGGGTAGAGACCAGCAAAATATGTTTACATTATTATGAGCTAAGAGTTTTTATTTCATTTTTAGAAGTTATCAAAATAACTAAAACAAAATAAATAGGTACCTGGTAAGGAAGTCGACTTGAACAATTACTCTGCCTTTTTAAGTACGTCTTCCTTACGGAGCCTCGCGATCCTCTTAGGATGCTGATCGACCCCTAGGATCTGAAGTATCAAGGGTTGCAACCCATACCACAGGACCTCATCAAAACCTCTAATCTAGGCGCTCTCAAGAAATGACTTTGACCACCCGCCAAATCAACTAGGATGCGAAAGGCTTCTTAGCCTTCCGGACAACCCAAAAAACAACAATAAAAACATTTCAAGAGAAAGATTAAAAAGGTTATGGAATTAGGGAATTGTAGTGGTTGAGCCCTCACCCACTACTGCACTCGCTGCTACGAATGGTCCCAGTGTGTAGCAGTTCTCGTAAAGAGACTGGACATCCTTAAGATAAAAAGACGCGAACTCTGACTTGCTTCTCCAATAGGTTGCGTCCATTATACTTCGCAGAGATCTATTTTGTTTAAAGGCCACGGAAGTTGCGACAGCTCTAACTTCATGTGTCCTTACCTTCAGCAAAGCTTGGTCTTCCTCACTCAGATGGGAATGAGCTTCTCGTATTAACAGTCTGATAAAATAGGATAAAGCATTCTTTGACATAGGCAAAGATGGTTTCTTAACTGAACACCATAAAGCTTCAGACAGGCCTCGTAAAGGTTTAGTTCGTTTTAAATAGAACTTAAGAGCTCTCACAGGGCATAAGACTCTTTCTAGTTCATTGCCAACCATATTCGATAAGCTTGGAATATCGAACGATTTCGGCCAAGGTCGAGAAGGCAGCTCGTTTTTGGCTAGAAAACCAAGTTGTAGTGAACATGTAGCTTTTTCTGACGAAAATCCGATGTTCTTGCTGAAGGCATGAATCTCACTGACTCTTTTAGCTGTGGCTAAGCATACCAGGAAAAGAGTCTTTAAGGTGAGATCTTTCAGGGAGGCTGATTGTAGCGGCTCGAACCTGTCTGACATAAGGAATCTTAGTACCACGTCTAAATTCCAACCAGGTGTAACCAAACGACGCTCCTTCGTGGTCTCAAAAGACTTAAGGAGGTCCTGTAGATCTTTATTGTTGGAAAGATCTAAGCCTCTGTGACGGAAGACTGATGCCAACATGCTTCTGTAACCCTTGATAGTGGGAGCTGAAAGAGATCGTTCTTTCCTCAGGTATAAGAGGAAGTCAGCTATTTGAGTTACAGAGGTACTGGTCGAGGATACAGATACTGACTTGCACCAGTTTCGGAAGACTTCCCACTTCGATTGGTAGACTCTAAGGGTGGATGTTCTCCTTGCTCTAGCAATCGCCCTGGCTGCCTCCTTCGAAAAGCCTCTAGCTCTCGAGAGTCTTTCGATAGTCTGAAGGCAGTCAGACGAAGAGCGTGGAGGCTTTGGTGTACCTTCTTTACGTGTGGCTGACGTAGAAGGTCCACCCTTAGAGGAAGAGTTCTGGGAACGTCTACTAGCCATCGAAGTACCTCGGTGAACCATTCTCTCGCGGGCCAGAGGGGAGCAACTAGCGTCAACCTTGTCCCTTCGTGAGAGGCGAACTTCTGCAGTACCTTGTTGACAATCTTGAACGGTGGGAATGCGTATAGATCTAGATGTGACCAATCTAGGAGAAAGGCATCTATATGAACTGCTGCTGGGTCCGGGATTGGTGAACAATATATTGGGAGCCTCTTGGTCATCGAGGTTGCAAAGAGATCTATGGTTGGCTGGCCCCAAGTGGCCCAAAGTCTCTTGCATACATCCTTGTGGAGGGTCCATTCTGTTGGAATGACTTGTCCCTTCCGACTGAGACAATCTGCCATGACATTCAAGTTGCCTTGGATGAACCTCGTTACTAGCGATATGTTTAGACCTTTTGACCAGGTGAGCAGGTTCCTTGCAATCTCGTACAATGTCAGTGAGTGGGTACCTCCTTGTTTGGAGATGTACGCCAAGGCCGTGGTGATGTCCGAGTTAACTTCCACCACTTTGCCTCGAAGGAGAGACTTGAAGCTTTTCAAGGCCAGATGTACTGCCAACAGCTCCTTGCAGTTGATATGCATGCTCCTCTGACTCGAGTTCCACAGTCCTGAGCATTCCCGACCGTCTAGTGTCGCGCCCCAGCCCACGTCCGATGCGTCCGAGAAGAGAACGTGGTTGGGAGTCTGAACAGCCAGGGGAAGACCCTCTCTTAGGTTGATATTGTCCTTCCACCAAGTCAGACAAGACTTTATCTTTTCGGAAACCGGGATCGAGACCGCTTCTAGCGTCTTGTCCTTTTTCCAGTGAAAAGCTAGATGGTATTGAAGAGGATGGAGGTGTAGTCTTCCTAGTGACACAAATTGTTCCACGGATGACAGCGTCCCTACCAGACTCATCCACAGCCTGACTGAGCAGCGTTCCTTCTTCAGCATCTTCTGGATGGATAGCAGGGCTTGATCTATTCTGGGGGCTGATCGTCTTGTTGTTCAGCAACGTCCTCATCAGAGGGTTCCTCATCCGAAAACTGATGAGGAAACGGCAACGGAGTGGGCAACGTCTGGCTCGCTGAGTCCGGTCGCACTGGTGGACGCGTGACGGAGCCGGACGCAATATCATGGAACTGCTGCACAGTCTGTGAACTGTCAACAACCATGGGTGCGCGAGGAAGCACAGCGTCAACCCGAGACTGTCTAGACCGTCTGGGTTGTGCAGTCAACACCCTACCGGGTTGCTGAGGTTGACGCACTGCGTCAAAACAAGTCACCTCTGCTGGTTGTTGAACGTCCTGAACGTCAACAACCACCTCCGAGCGTCGCTTAACGTCAACTTGCGGCTGGCAACCCACACTGGGTCGCATCGGTGGAGGAACCACCTCAACTGGCAGACGCGAGTAGGTTACCTCAGCGTCAACAGGGCGCACAACCGACCGGTTGGAAGGTTGTTGGCCAGAAGGTTCAGTAGCAACCTTCTCCGCATTAAAGTCCTCTTTCAAGGACGCAAGCTTGGACTGCATGTCTTGCAGCAAAGCCCATTTAGGGTCTACGGGAGCAGGTGTGGCAACAGACGGGGTTAGCGACTGAGGCGGTACCGTTTACCATCCCTGAAAGCCTTGTTATGCGTGTTTCAAAGGCTCGAAAACAGCTGTGCAGTTGACCTGTAAACAACTTGGAGCGTCTCCTGGCCAGGCGCCAGGGAGAGTCTACGAGAATTGAGAAGTCTATCTGGGCAGAGGCATGAACTCCCAAGCCGAGAACTTCTCTCGTGTCATATCAGACTCTCGCTCTATAAACCAGTTTAAAAGAAGGGAAAGCAAAGGCTGTATCCCCCAAACTCCTCCTGGTGAAAAACCAGTCGCCTAGCCAACGTAAAGCTCTCTAGGAGAGCGAGAGAGCACTAGCTTAAAAACAACGGCTACGAAGTAGCTAGGCCTAGTGTAAGCTCTGACGTTTAGGCGAACGAGGAGCAGCAGTTACAAAAAGATCCGGACAAAGATCCTTAAAAAAAATCATCATGATTTTATTAAAGTCCATAGGAGGCTAAGCAGCTTTAGGCTCCTCTCCATCTGACAGAGTCCTCAAGGGAATATCAGTAGGAGGGGGAACAGCAACTTCCTCATCTACAGGAACCTTGTCCGATAAAAGCTGAGTCTCATGCAAGGGAGAGAACTACCGTGGTGGCAATGCTTTACAAGCAGAGTCCACACTCACTGGTGCATTAGTAGCGGACCAGAACGCAACGTCATGTAACTGCTTGACAGTCTGTGAACTGTCAACAACTGAACTGTCAACCACAACAGGTGCGTGAGGACGCACAGCGTCCACTCGAGACTGCTTTGACTGCCTAGACTGAGCAGTCAAAACAACTCTAGAATGCGGAGGTTGACGCACAGCGTCAAAACAAGTCAACTCCAATTGTTAGTGAACGTCTTGAACGTCAACAGGAGCATCAGCAAGTGGCCTAACGTCCAAATGCGGCTGAAAAACCACACGAGACCGCATCGAGTGTGGTTCTAAACAACCTGACTGACGTGACTAAGCTACGCCAACGTCAACAGTAAGCACAAAGGAACGTTAGGTTGGCTGAAAGCCAGGATATCGATGAGATAAACGGCTAGACTCAACGGACTAATCGGCAGAATAGTCTTCCATAAGGGAGGCAAGCATATACTACATGTCTTGCCATACAACCCATTAAGGATCAACGGAAATGGTTGTGGTAAGAGACGAGGGTAACGTCTGTGACCGCAACACTTTGCCTACAAAAAAAGACTCTCGGAGTCTGTGTTACGCTTTTGTTAGGCGGCGAGCAGTTATCCGATGACTGCATAGGGTCAGAGCTGTCCTAATGGTTGTAACCAGGACGCTGGACCTGTCCTGAAAGGACTGACTTTCGCTTAAGGGCTTCGAAACCTTGTGACAGGTTTCTTATGCGAAAAGCCTTCGGATGACGAGGAGAAACAACGTCTCTCTCGTCTTATGGTAGGGGAGATCTTGGTAAGATACACCCGATACCATAGAGGGAAAACGTCTGTTCGTTGGTCAAGGCCTCTCGAACCCATAAGTCGTTTGACATTACTTCTCCCCTGGGCTTGGGAGCATGTAAGAGGTCCCGGACTAGGTGAACGACAGGCACGAACAGACGAACCCTCGGACGCAACACTGTAACACTTTGCGCATATCACTTTATCACTTCGATTTTCTGTTTTGCACTTATTTCACTGAAATCGAAACTTTTACTGATTTCTACCTGAAACACGCAATTCTACCCTTCATTAAAAGGTAGTAATTGCGAAATCAGTCGTATAATGCAAGCTCATTAATACCAGCAAAAAACAGAAAACATATTTTAAGATAAAAAAAATCAGTGGCTGGGAAAGAGACTAAACACTAGTTCATATAACTACGTTTTCAATCTCTCACCGCACATAGCCTGGGGACGAGAATAAAAAACTAAAACGTTTTATCCTTCCTCCCCGTACAGCGACTAGGGACGAGAGTAACTCGAGAACAACGTTACCCGCTTGAACGGAACGTTTTCTCTCCTCTCTCTCCCTCCGTCTCTATCTCTCTCTCTCTTTCTCTCTTGATTTCGCACCTAAGAGAAGAGCCCAATTATATTTCGTCAAAAAAACATGTTATTTGACTAAAGGAAAAAACTGAAAGGTTTTTCAAATAAAAAGTTCCTTTAAAATAGAATTTAAAACATTTAAGCTAAGAAAGAATGAACAAAACGTCAGAATGGATTTACTCTTACTGCAAAGTGAAACCGTGATACACTCTCTCTCTATCGTAACGATAGAGCGCATGTTGAACGTCCTGAACGTCAACAACTGCGTAGCATAAATAAACTAAACGTTAGTTCATCTTTGAAAACAGTACGAAGACTATCAAAGAAATTCTTTCATAAAATATTACATTTAAAAAGTTTTAAATCCTTAGCTCTTTAAAAGCTAATTACGATATAAAGGGCTCAACGTTGATTAACTTCGGTTTCCAAGTTAGGACCGCCTACTCTCAGGAAAGGTCTATATAAACAAAACATTAAAATTATTTTTATATGTTTATAATAAATGGAAAGTTAATCGAAGAGGCCTAATAAAGGCGGAGAGATATAAAATATATAGAGGAAAATCTATAACGTGATATAATTACTAAAAGCCTAAACACACTTCCGTCTAAGGGAAGGGTCGGCCATTTAAAAGTGAAAGAAAGTCCATACTCTCTTTGTCACCATAATTAAATCTATCCAAAACGAGTTCAAGATTTAAGATGAAGATAAAACACCTGCATAGCGAAAGCTCAAAACTAGAATAAAGTACTTCACCAATTAGTTGTGAAAAAACTCCAGTTTAGCAACAGCGAGTAAGTACGTCTTGTCGATAGCTCGACAGAGAGAAAATTGAGTTCTTTGTTTACATTGAGTACTGGGTATCTGGACGACAGATGGCGCTCTTGGGCACACCCGCAACCTGTGTAGCGATCACTGGCGAGTTTTACCTTAGAGTTTTCTGTCGAGCAACAGAGTTGCAGCTATTATAATCACCGGCTAAGTTAAATATTGAAAACTATATTTTCAAATGTGACAACCTAGGCTTCCCATCACTTACTTCTAGTGGGATCTATTCCTTTGTGGAATTTCAAAAGTTTTAACTTGCAGAGAGGATTTTTATGTTGACAAGGCTGAGATAAGTCTTTTTAAAGCTTATTTATGAAAGATCTACTTTAATGTTACAGTTCTTAAATTTTTCTATTTAAATTGCTCACTACTTCTCTTTTAGTTTATTTATTTCCTTATTTCCTTTCCTCACTGGATTATTTTTCCATGTCGGATGATCCCTTGGGTGTATAGCTTCCTGCTTTTCCAACTAGGGTTGTAGCTGACCTACTATGAGATTCAGGGCCTCTGTAACACGGTTTTTTGGACTTTGCTCCTTATCAAGGCATCGGATGTAGCTGAAAGTTGACATATGTATATTTTACAACCACACACAAATTTTGTCAGCATTTTCAATAACCTAAACCCGATAGTTTTAATTTTTATAGAGTAAAAATGATCTAGCCGACGCCATGGCCAGTGATAACAAGCCAAGAGTCGAAAACATTCATTACGTAAGCAATGTAAACACCTTTTGACAAAATTTTGCCCCGCCCATCCACCGGACACCCATTCACCTTCTTCCATCGGCTCTGGAACCCATGACAGTCAAGAATGGCTAGCAGGATTTGGAATTGCCCGTGGTTGCAAAACTGCATTTATCTTACGACTTGCAACTTTATACAGTCAAGAGAAATCCCATGACCATATTTACTATAGCCTGAATAGGTAATTATTCAGTTTCTAGTTTAAATCCAATGTTTATGGTCTGATTTGTATTTAGCGTAATATGATTATAATACTTGTAATGTCACTCAGGCTTTTGAACATTTCCATTAACTATTCACTATGCCACCAGAGAGAGAGAGAGAGAGAGAGAGAGAGAGAGAGAGAGAGAGAGAGAGAGAGAGAGAGAGAAAGAGAGAGATTGTATGTAAACAGTCTTGATATAACTATTTTTGTTAAAATGAGAATTTTGTGCTAAACTCTCCATCAGACCAACGGATCATCCGATATAATTTTTTTTTTCTTCTTCTTCTTAGGCCGTACGACCGTGTTGGCTATGTTTTGGGCATGACTGCATTTTGTAAATAAATCATGAATAGTTTTAGGAGTTTTATTTGTACATCTAATGGCAATTTATAGAAGTAGAGTGAACATAATTCATTTATCCTTTAAAATAATTACTACATGTAGCAAAACAAATAGTAGTAAAGATGATAATGCAATGAAGGAATGATACCAAACTTTATCTTTAGCTTCAACATCGGCAATAACATACCCAGTTGCCATAAATTTGTCAGCTTAATGAAATAGCCTATCATCTAATATAAAACTTAAATTCTGAGGAGGCCATGGCTTATTGCACAGTGAAAAAAAATGACACAGACTTTATGAATGGCGGAACGATACATAAATGTGGGTGGGGTATCTGTGCTAGCGTAGTAATACTACTGTAGCAGTATTGCCGCAACAGTAGTATACATGAATTAAACGTTTAGGCCAACTGCTGGGATCCTTGAGGATCATTTAGCACTTCTTACAACTACTCGAGAAATAAGTTTTTATAGCCAGAATTTTAATTTTCTGATCCAACAATGCCCATGATAGCCTTCAGTGTTATCCAGAATTATAACGAGGCTAAAGTGGGTGGAGCCTCATGAAGTCATCATTCTGACGATAATTATTGGTGAAAGTTTAAAGCAAAATACAGTACCGGCTATTTTTTTTTTTTTTTTTTTTTTTTTACAGTAAATAGATCGGTAGATAGACAATAAATAAAAATTGCTTGACATTGGATATAGCAGTTATCAAATCAAGCTTGTCTACTACGTTTTTGAAAAGTACCAACTATTCCCTACACCTTGTCAGTCTGATTGTGAGCTATAAAGTAGACTGTAATTTCTTAGGAAACTTATTTTGGAAGTTAGACAAATAATCGAAGTGTTTTTGTATTTATTAACATATTTTGTTCGTTTGTTCATTATGATAATTCTCAGTGGAGAGGTTTCAGAGTTCATAAAGGTGTACTGCTTTGCTTTTATTTACACTTTTGTGTTATTGTTGGCAGAGGTATAGCCTTCGTTACGTATAACCAATCATCGATCGAGAAAGAGAAAAGAAATGCCGTCATAAGTTACGTAACGAGTGCGTTCGAAACCTTTTCTCTGAGTAAGTTGGCCCGTCTTCAAAAATCGTCACTTTTACTTAATAAAGTACCAAATTTATTCAACCTACATAATGCAGAATATAGTCAAAATTTATGTGTAGATATAATGTGCATTCTGAATAAGCGTTATATTTATGAAATTCATAGAAAAAAAGTTATTGCAAAAAAACCGTGTTACAGAGGCCCTGAATCTCATAGTAGTAGTATTAATAATAACAATAATAATAATAATGATAATAATAATAAAAATAATTAAGGCATGCATTGTTTGAAGCGAAGAAAATTTTTTAATCTTTAAAGATTTTATAGGTGAATGATTGAACCGGGCTTCTGGAAAAGAAGCAATGTGAACATCAGGGGAGACACATAGAAACTAAGAATACAGATAGCTACTTACGTGTTGGGCCTCCATCCTGGGGCTTTCCACGGCAATGGCTGCCTCTTCAAAATTTGCATTGGCTGATAAGACAGTTGAAAGAGTCAACAAAGCTTCTGTTGCATCAAGACTACTCTCTTCATGATCTCCATTAAACAACCTAACCATCCAAGCATATGACGTCAAGACATTTAAAATATTAAAGGGGATGCATGGTGAGGGTGGAATTTTCTGGAAAAGAAAAACCTTTTGAAATTTTTTTGGCTGAATACTACACACATATTTTGAGCACAAGCTCCTCACCCAAAGATTGACACTCACATATCAGGCCCTTTTTTGTGGGGGATAGTTTGCTTGACTCATCTTAGTACCGTAAAAAAATCAAAGATTAGACTTTACAACATTTATAATCACATAGCTGAATAAATTACCTCCCCATTGATACATGTTACATATTTAGTAAAATTTTCATACTATACACAGTACATAAATAAAACATGAGAGAGAAACAACTGGTAATTACTGGATGTAAAATAGGTCCAACAGAGCTGAGGGGAGTATAAAAATCAGACATAAAATACATCCAATGGCGCTCAAAGTGTAAGACATGTAGGGCAAATTTCAAATACTGAAAAAGGTTATAAAATCAGGGCAGTTCAAGGAATACAGGATAAACCTCAATAAGGAGACCAGGATTACTGTAAAAGCTCTCAAATCCTCATTTATCAACCACTTCTCTGAAAAACTGCTCCTTGTCCCTTTCCTAAACATCTTCAAAACAACTCAATCTTTTAAACCTCTTTATAACAACATTTACGAGATGACCTTCCCACTGTCCTTATGGTTGGAAGCCTCCAAAAATTTATTTTTCCATGTCAGTGCTAATGAGCCAATCGTCTAGATAGCAGAGATGACAGATGTCGTTGGCCTGAGCCCATGCTGAGACCAGAATGAACACCTTGGTGAACATCAAAGGAGCAGGGGCCAAAGCACAGCACTTGGAAGTGGTATATTTTTCCGTAAGATATTTATCTTAGGTACTTCCTCAAGGATGGATGAATTGGGATCTGAAAGTACAAATCTTTTAGATCCAACGTAATCATAAAGTCCGCAGATCTGACTGCCTGCCTGACCGAGGCTGCAGTCTCCATCTTGAAGGGAGTTTGGAGAACAAACTTGCTCAAGGCTGACAGGTCTATAACTGCTCTCCAGCCTCTAGATGCCTTCTCTACAAGAGAGTTGACTGAAAAAGCCTCGAGACCCATTGAGGATCTCCTGGAAAGCACCCTTCTCTGTCATGGTCTGGACTTGCATGTAAGGCGATGTCCTTCGCTGATCCCTCTACGAAGGACACAGATATCATTAGGGGACGAATCAGGGAAGGTGGAGTGTTGGTGAAAGGAACAAAGTACCCTTTGCATAGGACATACAGGTAGTCATCAACTTACGACCTAGATAGGGACCGAAAGACGGGTCTTAAGTCGATCTGGATGTATGTCAAACTTAAAGAGTGAAGTTTCCGTAGATTCATTATGCTGCATCATGATACTGTAATCACCCAAGTCATGTTTTATCAATATTTTCTTATGGTATATCATCATTTCATTTTCTTGTCTCATAGGACATCATACATTCTATTAAAGCCTTTTTTTATTATATTTTTCAATTTCGGCAGTATTTTAACAATCAACAATTACAGACTTTTTTTGTCTACTTTTGGTTATAATCAGCTGATTTCAAGGTCCTGCTACCATATCAAGAGAATGCACACACATAAATATGAAGTATCGTTTATATAATTTCTTAACTTAATTGAAATATCTTCATGATGAATCCTGAGAAGCAGGGAAGATAGAAACTGCTGCTCTCAGTATCTACTGCAACAGTCTCATGAGATATGCCCTGCATTAAAGGTCCACTGAAGGAATGCCTCTGTACAGGAGCATGAACCTGGACGGATACAAGATGTTGGTCTGCAAAGACCTCCGCTAGATCATAAACAGGTGACTGCTAGCGATCACGAAGCTGTAACCTGTGAACATCTAAGAAACTGCTCATTACTCACCTTGCTAGCATAAGCTGCAATACTAACCTGTAACTAACGAGTTACCTAGTGGGGTAGCTCATACACACTTGTTCATGTGCAGGACGCAATGGGGGATTTAGAGGGAGTGCACAAATGAGCCATCGTGCTCAACAACCTTCTTGGCAAGCTCTGGCAAACAGAGATAGCCTGGTGAATTACTACAGGTAACTGAACTCACTGACAACTACAGGAGTCTCACTAGACCCCAACTGCGTACTGGGTTACAGCACGATCGTCAAGACCCCCTACAAGCTCAAGAGAGCTAATGGGGGACAGGCACCGTAATGCGCTGTCAGGATAGTAGAACTCTCCAGCAGAGGCAACCTCTCACGCTTGCAAGGGAGGACACAGAACTTCGAAGGGTCGGTAAGCACGGAAGGGGGAGGAAGACAAGGATTCCTGCCGAGCAAATTCAGCGAGTGCTTCCCTACTAGAGGGAGAGAGCGTTGAAGGAGAACTATGACAAGAACCACCCTGCAGAATCTCAGGTGGGAGATGAACCGCAGAGGACAAAGGATCAGGGAGCACAAGACCGTGCAGGAGGGATTCCCTCCTGTCGACTTTAAAGGGGGAAAGGCTGAGACCAACCCCTGCAGGAGTGGAAATCCTCTCCTGCTGTGCACATATCGCCAACACCATTGGTAGCCTGTCCTTCTAGGGCGGACCCAAGAGTCCTAAGGACAGCTGCAGAAGACGCAAGGCGTCTTTAGACAAGGTCTCCCCCTGGGTGGTTGTTCCTTCCAACTCTCTAGGGGAGGAGGGAGAAACAGCCTGACTCACAGGTTGACCAACAGTCAACTGGCCATCATTCACAGTTGACCATTCCTCCGAAGAGACCGATTGAGCGGAGTTAGAGAGGAGGGTACCAGGGGTTAGGGCAAGAAGTAAGGACTTTCTCGACTTCAAGGAAGATCACAAAGGCGAAGAGTACCTTTTCGACTTCCTCCTCCAGCCATACCGTTCCCACTGGGTTGAAGGCCACTCCCTACACTTTGGGGAAGGGGAAGCCGCCTTACAGGAGTGTCCTTTGCACATAAGACAAAGACAGTATGGGTCCAAATCCTCCAGGGACATGAATGGTCCGCCTTGCCTAGGCAAACGTGCATGCAGCCCCCTCAAGCACAAAAAAGGAAAAGTTTTTAATGTTTAGCCAAAGCCAGCTAACATAGGAGGAGACGTCTGTCTTCGACCACAGGCATTTGTTGACACCTCCTGAAGACTAAATAGCCATATGTCAGCTAGTGCCAATTTCTTCTCCTACTGTAAAAAATGTACAGTTTTTATACAGTGCAGGAACAAACAATAGTTAGCTAACATGAAGAATTAGCTGCACTGATATCTAAGTACATGAAATTCTTCCATTTTATTCCTGCATCACCACAATAGGCTATTTTAGACCAGAGGATTGTGTATGCAGACAAATAAGCTTTTATGATATGAAATAATATAAGGGTCATGAAAAGCCAATCTCACAACTTAAAGACAAAATCACTGCTCTCACCATTTGCAAATTACATAAATTACCTAAAACTAATACTACAATACTACAATACTACAATACTACTTACCGATAATTCGCTAAGCATAGGAACTTCTATCACAGGGGGGCAATTTGAATGATACTCGGGCGTGGAATTTTTCGAATCTTTGACTTCCTGCACAAGAGGTACTTCTTGTTCCCACCATGGCTCAAACGTTGGTATTAAATTTTCAAAGTTTCCAGAATTGACCAGGTCTTGGAATTCTTCTCTTTCCGCGTCGCTAAGAAGCTTCCATACATGGTTGGTATCATTGAGATCAACCCCTAAGGATATCACAAAAATATTGAGATATGGTATATCATTCACATGTAAGGTTTACATTCTGTTTCTAGATGAGGCAATGACTTCCATCCATGAAATTATAGAGGATGTATTAGCTTTCAATTTTCATTCACCTGTCATCTAGAAACCATCAATTGGTATGGTTTTTATATTAAATAATTGGAAGCTTTACAATAAACAATTAGAAGAGTATGATCTGTCAAGTACATAATTGGAAGTAATTCAAAATGACAAATTCGTAGATAATTTATATTTTTCCTAACTCTACAAACCTTAGCTATCTAATAGGGGTATTACTTTCGGCGTAGCTGAAATGACGAGCCATTAACTTTTAACGAGGGTTTACTACCCACACCGCTAGTTAGCGGGGGTAGGGGAGGGTAGCTTGCTACCCCCCCTCAACACCTGTGCTTGAGCTCACTTTGCTTGGAGGTAGGACTTCAAGAGGGATAGGGCTGGCGGGCAAGTTTAGTTAAATAGCTAAGGTTTGTATAGTTAGGAAAAATACAAATTATCTACGAATTTGTCATTTATTCCGTAACTGTAATACAAACCACGCTATTTAATAGGGGTGACTCACCCATTAGGAAGGGTGGACGTCCCAGCCAATCTGGCTTTTGGGTTTGCCCGGGGACTCCTTATTTGAGTGTGTAAGCAACCAAGAAATAAAGAGTCCCTGCACCTCGCTAGAACCTTGTTACGCAAGGACTGCGGCCTACGCAAGCTGTGTGTGAAGGTATGAAGAAGTGTGACTCGTCCTAGAAGGTTGTTCTGAAGTTCTTTAGATGGAAACTTGCAGACTAGGACTTTCCCAATACCACCTTGTCAGGGTATGGGGACGTAACAGTATTAATCTTAATACTAGGAACACAAGGGTGCATGGTTTACCTGCAGTAGTTTGAGGTCACCTATGCAGAGAACCCAGGATGCTGCTTTCCCCAAGAGAGGGGATGATGAAGAAAAGAATAAGGGCCAGTCCAACCTTTCCATTCATGCAGACTAAAACCAGGTAACAATGCCCTCAACCTTCTGTTACCTGTCCAATAAGGAGCTTGAGGTTTTAAACCAGCTGCTGTGCAGCCACTACAGGACCGATAGAGAACGTATCAAGTCTCCTGTGGGTCACGTCTTGCACGTAGTGGGATGTGAACGTTGTTTGACGTTTCCACACTCCAGCTTGAAGAACCTGCGTTACTGAAAAATTTCTTTTGAAGGCCAGGGACGTAGCTACACCCCTGACATCATGTGCTCTGGGGCGACGTGACGGAGGAGGGTCTGGATTCAGTGCCAGGTCAATGACCCTGCAAATCCATGCAAAGATGGTGTTCTTGATGACCTTCCTCTTAGTCCTTCCTGTGCTGACAAATACTGCTGGCACACGAGGACGGGCTGCGGCTGTTCTTTTGAGATACAGCCTCAAGCTCCTTACTGGGCATACTAAGAGATGGTCTGGGTCATCTGTTACAGAACAGAGACTAGAAATCCGGTAGCAGTCGAATCGAGGATCCGCTACTCCTGGATTCTGAGTCTTAGCAGTAAACTCAGGACGAAGCTGAACGTTACCTCTCCCCATCCCTTTGAATGGGCAATGTCATACGAGAGACCATGAAGTTCGCTGACTCGCTTGGCCGAGGCCAAAGCTAGCAGGAATACCATCTTCCAGGTTAGGTGGAGATCTGATGCCTGACGTAATGGTTCATAGGGAGGTCTCTTAAGAGACCTGAGAACTCGAACCACGTTCCATGGGGGAGGTCTCACTTCCGACTGAGGGCAGGTAAGTTCATAACTACGTATGAGTAAAGAAAGTTCTAGTGATGAGGAAATGTCCATTCCTTTCAGCCTGAAGGCAAGACTTAAGGCTGAGCGATAGCCTTTCACTGCCGAGACTGAGAGGCGCATTTCTTCACGCAAATACATGAGGAACTCCGCTATTGTTGGAATCGTGGCATCGAGTGGAGAGATACCCCCTTCCACGACACCAACCACAGAAGACTTTCCGCTTTGCCTGTTAGACTGCTGCTGAAAACTTTCACAGGTGTCCAGACATCCTGATCGCAACTTCGTGGCAAAAATCCTCTCTCAGAGAGGAGATGCTGGATAGTCTCCAGGCGTGTAGCCGTAGTGAACCTACGGCTTTGTGGAAGATGTTAGCATGTGGTTGTTTGAGTAGATTGTGTCGTGGAGGGAGTTCTCTTGGTGGCTCCGTTAGGAGTTGCAGAAGGTCCTGGAACCATTCTGCGGGATGCCATAGCGGAGCTATGAGAGTCATTGAAAGATTGACCGATGTTCTGGTCTTGTTGAGTACCCTCCTCATCAGACAGAATGGGAGAAAGGCGTAAACGTCGATGTTGTCCCACCATTGTTGGAAAGCATCTTGCCAGAGAGCCTTGGCGTCTGGGACTGGGGAACAGTACAGCGGGAGCCTGAAGTTAAGGGCCGTTGCAAAGAGGTCCACAGTCGGAGAACACAACAAAGTCAGGATTTTGTTGGCTACTAGATGATCCAAAGACCACTCGGTACTCACTATCTGCGATGCTCTGCTCAGGTTGTCGGCGAGCACATTCCTTTTGCCCGGAATGAAGCGTGCCGATAGTGGTATCGAGAGGATTTTGGACCATCTCAGTATCTCTACTGCTAGATGGGATAGTTTCTGCAAAAAAGTACCTCCTTGTTAGTTGATGTAGGCCACTCCTGTGGTGTTGTCGCTCATCACCACCACAGAGTAACTTGCCAGGTACTGTTGGAACTGTGTAAGGGCCAGAAAGACGGCGTTCATCTCTAGGAGATTTATGTGGAGGTACTTTTCTGACTCTGACCAGAGGCCTGAGGTCATGTGGTGCAGCACGTGGGGCACCACCCTTTTTTTTGAAGCGTCCGAAAAAAGCATCAAATCCGGGGGGAGGGCGAGAAGATCCACTCTTTTTCGTAGGTTCTCGTCTGCCACCCACCACCGGAGATCCGTCAGTTCCGCAGGTCCCATGGGGATCTGGATGTCCAGGGAGTCGTACGCTTGATTCCACCGGGACTTGAGTCGTCACTGGACGGATCTCATCCTGAGGCGACTATTGGGAACTAGACGGGCCAGCGATGAAAGGTGACCGAGGAGACGTAACCACGATTGAGCTGGAAGTTCTTCTCGTCTGAGAAAAGGTCTTCGTCCTTCCTCAGCCTTGCTATCCTGTCGTCTGATGGGAAGGCTTTGTGGAGATTGGTGTCTATAATCATGCCTATGTATACCAGTCTTTGAGTGGAAAGCAGTGAAGACTTCTCGAGATTTACCATGATCCCCAGATCTTGGCAAAGTCTCAGAAGTTTGTCTCGGTGTTGAAGAAGGGTTGACACCAAGTCTGCTAGGATTAACCAGTCGTCCAGATAACGGAGGAGACGGATGCCAATCCTGTGTGCCCAAGATGATACTAGGGTGAACACTCTGGTGAAGACTTATGGTGCTGTGGAGAGACCGAAGCACAGCACCTTGAACTGGTACTTTCTGTTGTCTAGGCTGAATCTTAAGTACTTCCTTGAAGACGGATGGACTGGGATCTGGAAGTATGCATTCTTTAGGTCCAGTGTGCACATGAAGTCTTGAGGTCTTACTGCTAGTCTGACCGTGTCCGCCGTCTCCATGCTGAATGGAGTTTGTTTGATAAACTTGTTCAGAGCTGAGAGGTCGATGACTAGTCTCCAGCCTCCAGACACCTTCTTTACAAGAAAGAGTCGACTGAAGAAGCCTGGAGATCCGTCAAGGACCTCTTGGAGAGCGCCCTTCTACAACAGGGTCTGGACTTCTGCCCGAAGGGCTTGCCCCCCTGCCGATCCCATGGCAAGGGAGTTCAATGACACTGGATTCGTCGTCAGGGGAGGTAGAAATGTTATGAACGGGACGCGATATCCTAGTCTGATCACGGAGATTGTCCAGGAATCGGCCACGAGTTGCTTACACCTGTTCGAGTAACTTTGTAGGCATCCCCCCACTGGTAGACATGCAGGGCAGTGTTGCACTGGTCTTGAAGGGTTTCTGAGTACCAAAGACACGGTCCAAGACCGTGTCCTAGCCCTCTCGAGGAGGGATCTCTGGGTCGGAAAACCCGTTGAGAGCCCTCATTAGAGTCAGAACTTGCCAAAACGCATGTTCTGACTCTTGCTGGTCTCCTCCTGCTGTAGGACTGTCTATCCTAGCGTTTGCGGCCTCGGCTGCTCCCTCTAGGATTCTTGCCTCCCCTGGAGGACTTTTTGCCTTTCTTTTCTTTGACAGGAAAGGGCTTAGACACCAAGGTCTTCGCTGCTGTTGTCGTCTTAGTGGTCTTGACTGGACGGGACTGCTGTGGTGCTGGAGGCTTATAGGGCTTGGATGTTAAAGCCCTATGAAGGAGGGAGTCTTGATGAGACTTCCTCCACCTCTCAGCGGCATGTTCCACATCCTTAGGCTCGAACAAGACGGATTCCTCTAGGGAGGAATGTCTGAGCCTATTGATCTCAGTGCTAGGGACCTTCTGATGGAATCTCTCAGCTACTGCATCCCGACGTTTCAGGATGGTATTGCCCACAAGTTCGAGACTTGGTGGGCCAGAAACTCGATCGTGCGAATACCTGAGAGAAGGAGCGTCTCCATAGCTTTCCTGGTACGTTCTTTGGAGAAGTCCTCAGAACGTATCAGGATACCTAAGGTCCCCAACCAGATATCGAGCCACGAAGTAGCGTGCATAGCACACTTCGCAACTTTCTCCTGGTTGAGGATCTCGGCTGCCGAGAACGAGACCTGCCAGTTGGAGAGTCTCTCAAGAGGGACACCCCTGGTTAGCTCTTCCAGCGAGTGGTGAAGAGGAAGAGCTAAACAAGGCTCCTCAAGGATTTCGAAGTACAGTGATACCTCGGTACTCGACCATAATCCGTTCGAGATCCGTGTTCGACCTCCGATTTGTTCGAGTACCGAATTTTTTTTCCCCATAAGAAATAATGGTATATATTCTATTCCGTTCCCAAGCACTCGAACAGGCCCAAAATATTAATAAAACGTGTACCTAAACAACAATAATTATCTAAATGTGTATGAAATTGGTCAGAAAATCCTATAAAACAATTTTAAACCATTTACTGTACTAAAATAAAACAATTTTAAACCATTTTCTGTACTGTAGTGAACATACCTTTGAGCAGCGGTTCGATGGCATACAGGGATGGATGTGGAGAGGATGGAAGGGGGAGGTTACTGCTTGGAAGGAGAGTCCCCTTCCATGATGTGGCGGGGTAGTTCTCCTTCAGGAGTTGTTTCTCTCTCCAATGAAAGGGTGGGCAGATCTATTTCAGGGGTTTCTTCTCTTCTTTGTCTCTTCTTTGGAGGAGAAACAGGCTTTGATGTAGCAGCTTTCTTTTCTTTTGTGAAAAACTGGTCTATTGTTAATTGTTTCTTCCTCCTCTGCAGTATTCTTCGAAAATGATACATGACACTATCATTAAACATATGCACTGCCCGGTTTGCTACTGCAATTTCTGGGTGGTATTTTTCAGCAAAAGCCTGCACATCTGCCCACTTGGAACAAATTTCATTGATGAGAGAACTTGGAACATCCTCCCTTACCTCATCCTCTTCTGAAGATTCCTGCTCCACAATCAGATCCTGCTGCTGTTGTTGTTGCAGGTGCAACAATTCCTCCACAGTCAACTCGGTAGAATGGCTTTCTACAAGCTCATCAATATCATCCTTGTCGACCTCAAGCCCCAAACTCCTGCCCATGACAACAATTTCCTCAACGACATCAGTGTCATCAGAAATTACAGGGGTAGCAGTGCTTGGACCCGCCTCTGGTTGGAAACCTTCAAACTCCCTCTCTGTGACACATGATGGCCACAGCTTACGCCAGGCAGAGTTCAATGTCCTATAGGTCACACCTCGCCAAGCTTGGTCAATCATGTTAACAGAGTTGAGGATGCTGAAGTGTTCCTTCCAGAATTCCTTTAGGGTCAACTTCGTGTCACTGGTCACTTCAAAACACTTTCTGAAAAGGGCCTTGGTATAGAGTTTTTTGAAGTTTGAAATGACCTGTTGGTCCATGGGCTGGAGTATGGGAGTAGTATTGGGGGGCAAGAATTTGATTTTGATAAAGCTGTATTCTTCTTTCAAGTCATCCTCGAGACCTGGAGGATGTGCAGGAGCATTGTCCATAACCAGAAGACATTTCATTGGCAAGCTCTTTTCAATGAGGTAAGCCTTAACCTGGGGGGCAAACACTTCGTTTATCCACTCAGTAAAGAATTGTCTTGTGACCCAAGATTTAGTGTTCGAGCGCCACATAACTGGTAGTGCACTTTTACAAATATTATTTCGTTTGAACACCCGGGGGTTGTCCGAGTGGTACACTAACAAGGGTTTGATCTTGCAATCGCCACTTGCATTTGCACACAGCAACAATGTTAGCCTATCTTTCATTGGCTTGTGACCTGGCATCTTCGTCTCGTCCTTGGTAATGTACGTATTGGCTGGCATTTTCTTCCAAAATAACCCAGTCTCATCACAATTAAAGACTTGTTGTGCGATCAAATTTTGTTCATTTATGTACCGACCGAATTCCCCCACGTATTTATCGGCTGCAATTTGATCCGAACTAGCTGCCTCCCCATGCCTAGTAACACGATGAATACCTGTTCTATTACGAAACTTTTCAAACCAACCCCTGCTCGCTTTAAATGTAAATGAATCACTTTCACTGGTACTCGGACTTTTCTTCACTAATTCTTCATAGATATGCAACGCTTTTTCACAAATGAACGCTTCACTAACACTTTCCCCGGCCAACTGTTTTTCTTTAATAAATATTAAAAGCAACTTTTCCATCTCCTCAATCACTTGTGGCCTTTGCTTAGTTACCGCCGTAACTCCCGTTGCAACATTCGCCTTCTTAATCATTTCTTTATGCTTTAAAAACGTAGAAATGGTCGACTTCGCCATTCCGTATTCTACCGCTAAATCGGACACTCGTACACCATTCTCATATTTCGCTATAATTTCCTTCTTCAACTCGATCGTTGTTCGCACTGTTTTCCTCTTCTCCTTCCCCTTAACACTCATTACTTTCTTGGGACTCATTATGAAAGCTAAAAAAGCAATTAAAAGCACTGAAAATCACTAAATCACAACGAATGCTGATCGCGCGTTGTCTGAGTGACGCTCTCGAGAGAACTGATGCTTCCCGAACAAGCGAGAGTGGCCGAGATGGCGCGATCATCACAAAGCCCATGCGGTCGTCACGTGTTCGGCTGGTCGAGTACCGAATTTTTGGTCGAGCACCGCAGCAAAAATTTCTCGAAAATTTTGGTCGAACTCCGAATTGTTCGAGTATAGAGTCGTTCGACTACCGAGGTATCACTGTACCTCCTCCGCTGTACGCGAGGAGGTCGGAGAAGCTTGTTGGTTACACCGGAACGGTTGGAGGACATCTCGGAGAGCTGTTGTGAGATCTTGTCCCTCGTACTCTTAACCCCTTGAGACCAGGGCAGTGTTGCACTGGTCTTGAAGGGTTTCTGAGTACCAAAGACACGGTCCAAGACCGTGTCCTAGCCCTCTCGAGGAGGGATCTCTGGGTCGGAAAACCCGTTGAGAGCCCTCATTAGAGTCAGAACTTGCCAAAACGCATGTTCTGACTCTTGCTGGTCTCCTCCTGCTGTAGGACTGTCTATCCTAGCGTTTGCGGCCTCGGCTGCTCCCTCTAGGATTCTTGCCTCCCCTGGAGGACTTTTTGCCTTTCTTTTCTTTGACAGGAAAGGGCTTAGACACCAAGGTCTTCGCTGCTGTTGTCGTCTTAGTGGTCTTGACTGGACGGGACTGCTGTGGTGCTGGAGGCTTATAGGGCTTGGATGTTAAAGCCCTATGAAGGAGGGAGTCTTGATGAGACTTCCTCCACCTCTCAGCGGCATGTTCCACATCCTTAGGCTCGAACAAGACGGATTCCTCTAGGGAGGAATGTCTGAGCCTATTGATCTCAGTGCTAGGGACCTTCTGATGGAATCTCTCAGCTACTGCATCCCGACGTTTCAGGATGGTATTGCCCACAAGTTCGAGACTTGGTGGGCCAGAAACTCGATCGTGCGAATACCTGAGAGAAGGAGCGTCTCCATAGCTTTCCTGGTACGTTCTTTGGAGAAGTCCTCAGAACGTATCAGGATACCTAAGGTCCCCAACCAGATATCGAGCCACGAAGTAGCGTGCATAGCACACTTCGCAACTTTCTCCTGGTTGAGGATCTCGGCTGCCGAGAACGAGACCTGCCAGTTGGAGAGTCTCTCAAGAGGGACACCCCTGGTTAGCTCTTCCAGCGAGTGGTGAAGAGGAAGAGCTAAACAAGGCTCCTCAAGGATTTCGAAGTACCTCCTCCGCTGTACGCGAGGAGGTCGGAGAAGCTTGTTGGTTACACCGGAACGGTTGGAGGACATCTCGGAGAGCTGTTGTGAGATCTTGTCCCTCGTACTCTTAACCCCTTGAGACCAGGGCAGTGTTGCACTGGTCTTGAAGGGTTTCTGAGTACCAAAGACACGGTCCAAGACCGTGTCCTAGCCCTCTCGAGGAGGGATCTCTGGGTCGGAAAACCCGTTGAGAGCCCTCATTAGAGTCAGAACTTGCCAAAACGCATGTTCTGACTCTTGCTGGTCTCCTCCTGCTGTAGGACTTGCAGCAAAGTCTCCTTCTATCCCCAAAGGCTCTTCTTGGGGAGAGTCGCGGACATTCCCCGAGTGGCTAGCTGGCTCCATCCTAGTCCTAGTAGAGGACTTCAACAATGTTTTGGAGTCCTTAGATTCCTTCCTGGGAAGGATGTAGGACTCGAACATTGACGAGGGTGACATGTTCCTTTTAATCCCCGACTGAGTAGACCTCTCGGCGCGAGGAGAGGTTTTCCCCATTGGTGCGATGGGGTAAAGTCTCTCTTCGCGTGATTCCCTTGGGGACAGGAAATCTTCGTCCAAAAGGGCAGGAGAAGCAGTCTGAGGAAAAGAAGGAACCTGCCTCAAAGGTCTGCGTGGAGTCAGTTTCGCCCTTCGGGAAGTGACTGCATCTGGAACTCCCCTTCTTCTCTTCAAAGGGGTAGAAGTAGCCATGGTTCTGTGTCCCAATTCAGAGAAGACAGGCTTGAAAGCCTGCGTTACGGCTCTGATCAGTGCACCGAACCAGGGCTGTTGGCTGACAGACACGCTGTCAGACATAACCCTTGAAGGGACAGGAATTGAAGGATCCCTGGGAGGAGTCCCCATTATTGGTGGGTTCGCCTGTGGTGGCTTTGGGATCCTAGACCCCTCTGGATGTTTCCCTTCTCCCACAATGCACGGTGGTATGCGATTACGGGGGAGGGAATGAGGCGATGGCGACCTTGCCGAGCGTAGTTCGGGAGGATATTGACGCTCGCGGGAGGGAGAATACCGGGGCTCGCGGGAGGGAGAATACCGGGGCTCGCGCGAGGGAGAATACCGGGGCTCGCGCGATGGAGAATACCGGGGCTCGCGCGAGGGAGAATACCGGGGCTCGCGCGAGGGAGAATACCGGGGCTCGCGCGAGGGAGAATACCGGGGCTCGCGCGAGGGAGAATACCGGGGCTCGCGCGAGGGAGAATACCGGGGCTCGCGCGAGGGAGAATACCGGGGCTCGCGCGAGGGAGAATACCGGGGCTCGCGCGAGGGAGAATACCGGGGCTCGCGCGAGGGAGAATACCGGGGCTCGCGCGAGGGAGAATACCGGGGCTCGCGCGAGGGAGAATACCGGGGCTCGCGCGAGGAGTCCCCATCATTGGTGGGTTCGCCTGTGGTGGCTTTGGGATCCTAGACCCCTCTGGATGTTTCCCTTCTCCCACAATGCACAGTGGTATGCGATTGCGGGGGAGGGAATGAGGCGATGGCGACCTTGCCGAGCGTAGTTCGGGAGGATATTGACGCTCGCGGGAGGGAGAATACCGGGGCTCGCGCGAGGGAGAATACCGGGGCTCGCGCGAGGGAGAATACCGGGGCTCGCGCGAGGGAGAATACCGGGGCTCGCGCGAGGGAGAATACCGGGGCTCGCGCGAGGGAGAATACCGGGGCTCGCGCGAGGGAGAATACCGGGGCTCGCGCGAGGGAGAATACCGGGGCTCGCGCGAGGGAGAATACCGGGGCTCGCGCGAGGGAGAATACCGGGGCTCGCGCGAGGGAGAATACCGGGCCTCGCGCGAGGGAGAATACCGGGCCTCGCGCGAGGGAGAATACCGGGGCTCGCGCGAGGGAGATTACCGGGGCTCCCGCGAGGGAGAATACCGGGGCTCGCGGGAGGGAGAATACCGGGGCTCGCGCGAGGGAGATTACCGGGGCTCCCGCGAGGGAGAATACCGGGGCTCGCGCGAGGGAGAATACCGGGCCTCGCGCGAGGGAGAATACCGGGGCTCGCGCGAGGGAGATTACCGGGGCTCCCGCGAGGGAGAATACCGGGCCTCGCGCGAGGGAGAATACCGGGGCTCGCGCGAGGGAGATTACCGGGGCTCCCGCGAGGGAGAATACCGGGGCTCGCGCGAGGGAGAATACCGGGCCTCGCGCGAGGGAGAATACCGGGCCTCGCGCGAGGGAGAATACCGGGGCTCGCGCGAGGGAGAATACCGGGGCTCGCGCGAGGGAGAATACCGGGGCTCGCGCGAGGGAGAATACCGGGGCTCGCGCGAGGGAGAATACCGGGGCTCGCGCGAGGGAGAATACCGGGGCTCGCGCGAGGGAGAATACCGGGGCTCGCGCGAGGGAGAATACCGGGGCTCGCGCGAGGGAGAATACCGGGGCTCGCGAGCGGGAGACTCTTGACGTGGGCGCGCAGGACAATCACGTTGAGTGCGCGGGCGCGCGGGAAAGAGTTCGCGCGCATCTATAGCAGCCGTAGAGCGCGCGCATCTATACCAGCCGTAGGGCACGCGCATCTATACCAGCCGTATGGCGCGCATGCAGGAGAAAGATCCCTAGCGGGTGGGCGCGCAGTTGAATAATGTGGGGTGCATGGGAGTGCGAGAAAATGTTGGCGCGCATCCTTTGGGGAGGATGGGCAAGCGTGCGCAGGGCACGCGTGCGTATCCTTGCGGATGTGCGCAGGAAAAGGCTGGCGCGATGGTACTGGTTGGCGGGTGGGAGAAGCCAGCATTGCTGACTTCCCAAAAGTACTACTTTCAGTAGATCGTTAGCGCGCAGGTTTTTCCTGGCGCGTATGACGATGCGCAGCATGGCGCGCAGGAGAGTTGGATGTTGGGCGCGTATGCGCGCGGGAGAGCGCCATTGCGCAGGAGGTTGATGGCGCGCAGGTGGTTTGCAGGCAGGTGAGTGTTGGCGCGCAGCTGGGCGCGGGCGCATAGAGCAATGTTGGCGCGTAAGCGCAGGGCGCGCACACAAGACCTGGCGCACAGGAGAACGTGGGCGCATATGCGCATGAGGGCGCGCATAGCGCGTGATGGAGCTGCGCTCCTGTTGGAGCGTATGCGCATGTTGGCGCATACGCCCTTGATGCCCTGTGTTAGGGTTTAGTGATGGGTCCTGAAGAGCTACTAAGGAGCATTCGTCAGGTCTCGTTGGCATGTAGCGCATATGTGGTTGGCGTGCAATAGCGTGCTCTGGTGGAGCCTTGTTAGGCCCATGTAGAAACGGTGACGGCAGGTCGGCAGGTCTGTCGAATGGAAGGTTGACGTGTCCTGTAAAAGGATGATTGGTCTCGAGGCTCCTCTGCGGTGGACTGCATCGAAGATGTTGAACCAAAGAGGCGCCTCCTCACCGCAGGTGAAGGAAGGCCTCTATGGCAAAGAGAAGGCGAGCCTTCCGACGAATGCGCCCTCTGGGGGCCGTTGTATCAGCAAGCTGACCTGCAGTCCTCCGAAGAGGAGTCTCTGTAAGTGAACTCCCCCGTGGGGGAGAAACACTAGCAGGAGAGAATGACGATGGACTTAGTTTCCCCCTCGTAGGTTGAACAGGAATGGGAGAAACTAAGCCGTCAGCTACCATAGAGTTTGGAGAGGCAGAAGTGATGGGTGATACCGCATTGGATACCTCTGACACCACAACGTCGACAAGAGACAGAGGATCAACCTCTGACGGTGACGACGATTGCCTGACAGCGGCACCCAATCGGATGTAGTTAGGCAAAACCTCCTTGGAGGACGAACCCGTAAGCCCCAAGGAGGACCAAAGCTGGAAAAGGGAGGTTAATGACATATCCTCCCCCGGGGGGAGAGGTGGAGCTGCTTCACTAGGGGAAACAACGTCATCTCTCGAGTCCCGAGGTTGGTGTGTGAGGGGGGGGTAGCAAGCTACCCTCCTCTACCGCCGCTAACTAGCGGTGTGGGTAGTAAACCCTCGTTGAAAATTAATGGCTCGTCATTTCAGCTACGTCGAAAGTTATACCCCTATTAAATAGCGTGGTTTGTATTCCAGTTACGGAACAAATAGAATTTACATGCTTTGTCAAAAATATACTGTTAATCTGAAATTCAACTTAATATCTTTTGAATGTAAGATCTACCAAATAAATAATTTTCATCAATTACTGTATATGATAATTATCTATGGACAGTAAATTTAGTAAAAAAAATATCAGGATTGATTACATCACTACAGTAAATCAAACAAGAGCTCAAGATGAAATGTGCTGTATTAGTTTACTGCTTAAATTGCAACTAACTCCTACATGGTACACGACTTTCATCTAAACCGACTTATTACACTTGTAAGGTTTATAATTCATTGAAATAAAGTGCCATCACATCTCTAACCTTTGACAATAATAATTACTATCTTTAAAAGCATTTAAAAATTCATACCTGCCATCCTTTCTGTTAAGTCTACCTCATCTTCATCATCATCAGAATCCAGTACCTCATTATCATCAGACACAGGAATGCCACCAGATTCGACACGCTTTAGAATCTCCTCCATCTTCTTACGTGATTCCTTTGGCAAACGGTTACCTTCAAGCTAAAAATATAGTGGAATCAAATTAAAGATTCAAACTGCCAAAGAAATACTGTAACGTTAAAACTATATTTTTTGGCCTTATAAGAATACAGTAAGCCCTCGCCAAATCATGGTTCACCTATCACTCCCTCAGTCCATTGTGGATTTATAAATAAATTACAGTACAGATATATGTAAATCTATATTGTGGGGTCATATTCATTCCCAGGTTTCTGAGAGCTGATATTTTATATTTTTTGTATTTTAATTATATTTATAAATTAATATTCAATTAATATCTATACAGGTAATAAAAAAAATATTAAAAATTATAAAAATAATGAAAAAAATATATGGTAGATTTCAGTTGCTACATTGTGATTTTTCATCTAAGGGAGGGGAGGGGGTCTTCAAACGGAAGACCCGTGATACTCGAGGGATTACTGTACAGTCATGTACTGTAGCATTCATAATTTAACAAATAATTAAAATGTTTTTTTTAATCATAAAACATATACAACTGATCACTACCATATTAATGGCATTAACCATGAAAACCTGATTTTCCTCATCTTCCCTGTCATGGTATAAAAAATTCTTTTTTTTTTTTGTAGAATCTGCAATTGTCTCTATCAATTCTTTACAGACTAACAGCTATAATTTGCCCAAACGTTTCAATTAGGTCACAGACAGGCTTACATATAAACTACAAGCCTATTCAGTTGAAAAACCAATTCGTAATCATTCAATTCTTCCATTTCTCTTTTTTATCATTAAAAAACTAAAGGGTACATTGCTACACACATAAGGAATATCTATTAGCATTTAAAAGATCAACTATCGCTTGCCTTTCAATTACAAATTCTTTCAGTGGTGGCTCATGATACGTACTGTAGAACTGCAGCACCTATTTTTTTCTATATTATTGATATTCAATATAATGATCTTTTTATCAAGTCTTTCTTTATACTTGTACAATATATAATCCTTAATCAGTACAGTATAATCAGTAGCCATCCTTCAATTTATGCAAAAAAAAATAAATAAAAAAAAAAAAAAAAAAAATAAAAAAAAAAAAATATATATATATATATATATATATATATATATATATATATATATATATATATATATATATATATATATATATATATATATATAATCTTTGTTTGGAACTGTGCACTTTACAGATCCAGCAGCATGGTGCTTGGCTGTTGTGCGCATGTGCACAGGAAGCTACATTCGAGTCTGAGCCATGGGCTGAGAGGGAAAGAGAGTACTGTTGTTCCCACAGTGCCGACCTTGGCGTGTCGGCGAAAAGTAGCTATTTTTCTTTTACTCCACGGATGTTGTGCTAGAAAACTGTGTACTATATTCTTGAATGTAATAAAATGTAGAATTATATAATTATCCTACTTACATCTATTCTATTTGATTCATTATTTTTTCTGGACAATTTCCATGACTACAACAGAAACTGAAAGCTGCTCTTCAACACTAAAAGCAATAAAAACTTTTCTAAGAAGCACTATGAATTTGGAAAGAATAAATACACTTGCAGTGCTTTCAATGAAAAAAAAAAAAAACATTCCTCAGTTGTCATTCAGAGATTAAGGAGAAAATATGTTATTTTCATTAGTAAAATAAATTTTTGAATATACTTACCCGATAATCATGTAGCTGTCAACTCCGTTGCCCGACAGAATTCTACGGGAGGGATACGCCAGCTATCACTATACTAGAAGGGGGTGTACTCACAAGCGCCACCTGTGGCCAGGTACTACAGTACTTGTTGTTGACGCCACCTCACTTTTTCCTCGGTCCACTGGTTCTCTATGGGGAGGAAGGGTGGGTCAATTAAATCATGATTATCGGGTAAGTATATTCAAAAATTTATTTTACTAATGAAAATAACATTTTTCAATATTAAACTTACCCGATAATCATGTAGCTGATTCACACCCAGGGGGGTGGGTGAAAAACCAGTGTACAAGACTAAAGGATAGCTAAGTATCCCGTATTTCATATAATCAGTTATCCACAATAACAATGAAATAATAAGTACCTGGTAAGGAAGTCGACTTGAACCGTTACTCTGCCTTTAATAAGATCGTCTTCCTTACTCAGCGCAGCGTTCCTCTTGGAAGGCTGAATCAACTCAAAGGTGCTAAAGTATACAGGGCTGCAACCCATACTAAAGGACCTCATCACAACCTTTAACCTCGGCGCTTCTCAAGAAAGAATTGACCACCCGCCAAATCAACAAGGATGTGGAAGGCTTCTTAGCCGACCGTACAACCCATAAAAAGTATTCAAGAGAAAGGTTAAAAGGTTATGGGATTATGGGAATGTAGTGGCTGAGCCCTCGCCTACTACTGCATTCGTTGCTACGAATGGTCCCAGGGTGTAGCAGTACTCGTAAAGAGACTGGACATCTTTGAGATAGAATGATGCGAACACTGACTTGCTTCTCCAATAGGTTGCATCCATAACACTCTGCAGAGAATGGCTCTGTTTGAAGGCCACTGAAGTAGCCACAGCTCCCACTTCATGTGTCCTTACCTTCAGCAAAGCAAGGTCTTCTTCCTTCAGATGAGAATGTGTTTCTCTAATCAGAAGCCTGAATAGTAAGAAACTGAGTTCTTAGAACTTGGAAAAGAAGGTTTCTTGATAACACACTATAAGGCTTCTGATTGTCCTCGTAAAGGTTAAGACCTTTTTAGATAGTACCTAAGAGCTCTAACTGGGCAAAGTACTCTCTCCAGTTCATTCCCCACCAAGTTGGACAGGCTTGGGATCTCGAACGACTTAGGCCAAGGACGTGAAGGAAGCTCGTTTAGCAAAAACCGAGCTGCAAGGAACATGTAGCCGTTTCAGATGTGAAAACAATGATCCTGCTGAAGGCGTGGATCTCACTTACTCTTTTAGCTGTTGTCAAGCACACGAGGAAAAGAGTTTTTAATGTGAGGTCCTAAAAAGAGGCTGATTGGAGAGGTTCAAATCTTGATGACATAAGGAACCTTAGGACCACGTCTAGATTCCAGCCTGGAGTGGACAACCGACGTTCCTTTGAGGTCTCAAAAGACCTAGGGAGGTCCTGTAGATCTTTGTTGGTGGAAAAATCCAAGCCTCTGTGGCGGAAAACCGCTGCCAACATACTTCTGTAACCCTTGATCGTAGGAGCTGAAAGGGATCTTACTTTCCTTAGATATAACAGGAAGTCAGCAATCTGGGTTACAGTGGTACTGGTTGAGGAAACTGCATTGGTCTTGTACCAGCTACGGAAGACTTCCCCTTGAGACTGATAGATTCTGAGAGTGGATGTTCTCCTTGCTTTGGCAATCGCTCTGGCTGCCTCCTTCGAAAAGCCCCTAGCTCTTGAGAGTCTTTCGAAAGTCTGAAGGCAGTCAGACGAAGAGCGTGGGGGATTGGGTGTACCTTCTTTACGTGAGGTAGACGTAGAAGGTTCACTCCTAGAGGAAGAGTCCTGGGAATGTCGACCAGCCATTGCAGTACCTCTAAGAACCATTCTCTCGCGGGCCAGAGCGGCGCCAACCAACGTCAGCCGTGTCCCTTTGCGAGAGGAGAACTTCTGAAGTACCCTGTTGACAATCTTGAACGGCGGGAATGCATACAGGTCGAGATGGAACCAATCCAGCAGAAAAGCATCCACGTGAACTGCTGCTGGGTCTGGAATCGGAGAACAATACAACAGGAGTCTCTAGGTTATCGAGGTAGCGAACAGATCTATGGTTGGCTGACCCCACAGGGCCCAAAGTCTGCTGCAAACATTCTTGAGAAGGGTCCACTCTGTGGGGATGACCTGACCCTTCCGGCTGAGGTGATCTGCCATGACATTCATACCACCCTGAATGAACCTCGTTACCAGCGTGAGCTTTCGATCTTTAGACCAGATGAGGAGGTCCCTTGCGATCTAGAACAACTTCACGAAAGAGTCCCTCCCTGCTTGAAGATGTAAGCCAGGGCTGTGGTGTTGTCAGAGTCCACCTCCACCACTTTGTTAAGCTGGAGGGACTTGAAGTTTATCAAGGCCAGAAGAACCGCCAACAACTCCTGCAATTGATGTGAAGTGTCCTTTGCTCCTGATTCCATGTTCTCGATCATTCCTGTCCGTCCAAAGTCGCACCCCAGCCCGTGTCTGATGTGTCCGAGAGGAGACGGCGGTCGGGTTTCTGAACAGCCAAAGGTAGACTTCCTTGAGAAGAAAGCTGTTCTTACACCACGCGAGAGAAGACCTCCTCTCTTCGGAAACAGGAACTGAGACCGTCTCTAGCGTCATGTCCTTTATCCAGTGAGCAGCTAGATGATACTGAAGGGGGGGAGGTGGATTCTCCCTAACACGATGAACAGGGCCAGCGATGAAAGTGTCCCTGTTAGACTCATCCACTACCTGACTGAGCATCGGTTCCTTCTCAGCATGCTCTGGATGCATTCTAGGGCTTGGAAGATCCTTGGGGCCGACGGAAAAGCCTGAAAAGCTCGACTCTGAAGATCCATACCCAGGGAGACAATGGTCTGGGATGGGATGAGCTGAGACTCCTCAAAATTGACCAGGAGGCCCAGTTCCTTGGTCAGATCCATAGTCCATTTGAAAATCTCCAGACAGCGACGACTTGTGGGAGCTCTTAAAAGCCAGTCGTCTGACGGAGCCGGACACAAGATCATGGTACTGCTGCACAGTCTGTGAACTGTCAACCATGGGGAAGCGAGGAAGTACAGTGACAACCCGAAGCTGTCTAGACTGTCTGGGTCGTACAGACAACTCCTTATCGGGTTGCTGAGGTTGCCGCACTGCGTCACAACAAGTCACTTCTGCTGGTTGTTGAACGTCTTCCCAGTGACACACTGACTCCGTAAACAAAAAATCCTTTAACAAGGACTAAGCTTGGACTGCATGTCTTGCAACACAGCTCAAGGTCTATGGGAGCAGGTGTGGTAACAGACGGGGTTAGTGACTGAAGTGGAACCATTACCTTCCCTGGAAGCATGTTATGCTTAAATAAAAGTCCATAGGAGGCTACGCAGCTAAAGGCTCCTCTCCAAATGACAGAGTCCTCAAGGGAATATCAGAAGGAGGGAGAAAAGCACTTTCTCATCTACAGGGACCATATCCGAGAAAAGTTAAGTTCTCTCAGTGAGGGTTTCAATGGTGCAAAAGCAGCAGACTAGAAGGCAACGTTATGAAACTGCTTGACAGTGTAGTGAGTTGGCAACAACCAAAGATGTATGACTGAGAAGCATGCAGTAAGGTATGCAGAGCATGCTGTATGCAGAGCATGCTGTATGCAGAGCATGCTGTATGTAGAGCATGTTGTATGCAGAGCATGCTGAATGCAGAGCATGCTGTATGCAGAGCATGTTGTATGCAGAGCATGCTGAATGCAGAGCATGCTGTATGCAGAGCATGTTGTATGCAGAGCATGCTGTATGCAGAGCATGCTGTATGTAGAGCATGTTGTATGCAGAGCATGCTGAATGCAGAGTATGCTGTATGCAGAGCATGTTGTATGCAGAGCATGCTGTATGCAGAGCATGCTGTATGCAGAGCATGCTGTATGCAGAGCATGCTGTATGTAGAGCATGCTGTAAGGTAAGCAGAGCGTGTTGCATGGCGTTTAACATTTCTCAGAAATTCCATGACCAGTGCTAGAGTGCTTCATGCATGCTTGCATGGGGTTTTAATATCAACATAATATTTACCTTACATTCATAACTCATGATTCATTTTTGTTTTGAAGATATTTTTGCCATATTTTGCGATATTGTTAAAAATATATTGCAAGGAATACATATATATTTTTATATAAGTAAGACAAATAACCTCCATTATCATAATGTTTGTGTAGGCATACATGTATATGATTACAAATGCAAGTTATGAAAGTAATGAGGTGTTATTATTGTCATTTGTAATTTCTCAAGTTGAGGAGAAAGTGGCAGATGCATGCGTTGAGGTGGCTGACTCATAGCATGAGTGACTGAACTCAAGGGTTGCGCTTGCTGAGTGGTTGGCGGAAGCGGAGTAGCAAGCGGAGAGCGATGAGGTAGAGGCTGCGCAGAACGTAGTAAATGTCTCGCGAGTTGAGGCTCCTGAGGCGCAAGGCTAAGGTGTTGTGGAGCTTGCCTTGAGGAGGGTTGAGCTCGCTGCAGCGAGAGCTGAGGAGACTGACTCATGGATGGGAGAGGTTGTTGTACCTCAACCGAGTGTTGCATCAATGGTGGAGCAGCAAGTGGAAGCGGAGGAAGAGAGGTATAAGCCTCCTGATCCCATTGCTGAGGTTGCCTTAAGGAAGGCGGAGGGAGCTGTACACCACTGGGAACAGTAAACTCAGAACGTGGCTCAACATCGTACGCCTGGCAGGCGGGTACTGCGGTCAGGCGGAGCGAGCGCAGGCGGAGCGAGTGCAGGCGGAGGCGGAGGCGCAACCTTCTCAGCCCGACACTCACGCATCAATACTGAAAGTTGTGACTGCATGGATTGCAGTAGAGCCAACTTGGGGTCGGCAGACACTAAGGTCTGCTGAGGCAAAGCCTTAACAGCAGAGATCTGTTGCGGCAGAACCTTACTCCTCTTGGGCGGAGTGCAGTCGACAGATGACTGCGGCGAGTCAGAGCTGAGCCAATGACTGCAGCCCGGTTGAGCACTCGCGGACTGGACTCTGCGTTTGAGTGGTCTAGAGACCTGAGTCCAGCGTTTCTTCCCTGACAATTGATCAGCGGACGAGTAAAAGACGGGCTCAATCGTCTGCAGGTGGGAGTGACGGTCTCTGGAAGACACGCCCGCAACCACCGAGGATACTTCTGTGCGCCGATCAAGGCCTGCCGAACCCTTTTGCCCTTCGACATTGCTTCTCCCCTGGGCTTGGGAGCTTGCAAGAGGTCCCGGACTGGGAGGACGACTGACACGCACAGAAGTACCCTCACGCACAACACTGACACTTTGCGCTAATCACTTATCACTTTTGATTTTCTGTTTGCACTTATTTCACTGAACTCGAAACTTTAAGTGGTTTGTACCTGAAACACGCAATTCTATCCTTTCTCAAAAGTTAGTAATTGCGAAAACAGAATTACAATGTAACAGAAAAATCTAATGAAAGATAAATAATTCAGTGGCTGGAAAGAGACTAAACACTAGATCAAATAAACTACGTTTAAATTCTCTCACCGCATAAAGCTTGAGAACAAGAAAAAACTCTAGAAACGTTTACCTTCTTCCCCTAAAGAGACTAGGGAGAAGAGTAAAAACGATAACTACGTTACTCGCTTGAACGAAACGTTTATCCTCCTCTTTCTCCCTCCGTCTCTATCTATCTCTCTCTCTCTCTCTCTCTCTCTCTCTCTCTCTCTCTCTCTCTCTCTCTCTCTCTCTCTCTCTCTCTCTTGACTTAGAACCTGAGAGAAGAGCCCAATCATATATATCGTTAAAACATATTATTGTTAAAGGAAAATATTTCCCAAAATGAAAAGTTCCTTTGTAGAATTAAAACCATTAAGTTAAGAAAGAATGAACAAAACGCTAGACACGGTTACTCTTACTGCAACGTGACACCGTGAAAATTCTCTCTCTATCGTAACGATAGAGCGCAAGTTGAACGTTCTGAAACGTCAACAACTGCAGAGACAAAACAAAACGTTAGTTCAACTTTGAAAACAGTACGAGACTATCAAAGAAATTCTTTCAAAAACATTAAAATAGCATAATATGTTAACAGGTAAAACCGAAATGACGGGCTCAATGTTAATTAACTTCGGTACAAGAAAAGACCGCCTACTATTAGGAAAGGTCGAATATAAACAAATATAAAAATTAATTTTAATAATTTTATAATAAAAGGAAGTTAATCGAAGAGGCCTATAAAAGGCGGAGAGATATAAAATAAATCTATAACTTTTGTTAAGCAAAATTAAGAAAGAGAGTCTATACTCTCTTAGACACCAACACTTCCGTCTAAGGGAAGGGTCGGCCATTAAAAGGTGAAAGAGAGTTCATACTCTCTTCGTCACCATAATTAATCAATTTAATTCCAAAAGCTAACTAAGCTAATATAGAAGTTTCCAGTATAGCGAATAGCTGCAAATTTTAGAGAAATACTTCACCAAACCGTGAACAATACTCCAAAATCATAAGCGTATCCAAGAACGTCTTGCCGGAAGCACGACAGAGGAAAAAGTGAGGTGGCGTCAACAACAAGTACTGTAGTACCTGGCCACAGGTGGCGCTTGTGAGTACACCCCCTTCTAGTATAGTGATAGCTGGCGTATCCCTCCCGTAGAATTCTGTCGGGCAACGGAGTTGACAGCTACATGATTATCGGGTAAGTTTAATATTGAAAAAATATATCTTTGTTTAAATTCTAAAAAAATGGATTTGATTTTAAATGAACAGTAACAATTTAGCTTATGGTAAGTAAAAATTACTTCATTTAATTCTTTTAGGATTCTATCAAGTTTCTGAATACATTTTATTATGCATGTTTGTTTCCCTTATCAAAATATTATAAGAAATGCTACAAAAATTTTTTTTGAGCAGCAACCCCCCTGATTTTAGCCATGAGCCATCACTGAATTCAAGTACTATCAATGAATGATGCACAAAAAGTAATAAAAAAATGATATTTTAATTATAAAATAAATTTTTGAATATACTTACCCGGTGAATATATAATAGCTGCTACTCAGCGGCTCAACAGAAAACACACTCAAAAAACTCGCGAGCGATCGCTATGAAGGTTGCGGGTGTGCCCACCAGCGCCAACTATCGGTCAGATACCACTCTTGCATGTAAACAAACCCTTCAATTCTTCTCGTCCCGCTGCGTCTCTATTGGGGAGGAAGGGAGGGCCTTTAATTTATATATTCACCGGGTAAGTATATTCAAAAATTTATTTTATAATTAAAATATCATTTTTAAATATTTAACTTAGCCGGTGAATATATAATAGCTGATTCACACCCAAGGCGGTGGGTAGAGACCAGAGTTAATTAAGTTTACAGCGTATAAGCTAAGAGTTTTTGACAGTTATCAATATAACAAAACCAAAATATATAGGTACAGTACCTGGTAAGGAAGTTGACTTAGACGATTACTCTGCCTTGTAAGTCTGTCTTCCTCACGAAGCCCAGCGATCCTCTTAGGATGCTGAAAGACTTCCAGGAGCTGAAGTATCAAGGGCTGCAACCCATACAACAGGACCTCATCAAACCCCTAATCTGGGCGCTCTCAAGAAATGACTTTGACCACCCGCCAAATCAACTAGGATGCGAAAGGCTTCTTAGCCTTCCGTACAACCCATAAAACAATATTAAAAACATTTCAAGAGACAGATTAAAAGGATATTGGAATTAGGGAAGTGTAGTGGTAGAACCCTCACCCACTACTGCGCTCGCTGCTACGAATGGACCCAGTGTGTAGCAGTCCTCGTAAAGAGTCTGGACATCTTTCAAGTAAAATGACGCGAACACTGACTTGCTTCTCCAAAAGGTCGCGTCCATGATACTTTGCAGAGATCTATTTTGCTTAAAGGCCACGGAGGTTGCTATAGCTCTAATCTCGTGCGTCTTAACTTTAAGCAAAGATCGGTCTTCCTCATTCAAGTGGGAATGGGCTTCTCGTATTAAAAATCTGATAAAATATGACAAAGCATTCTTTGACATAGGTAAGGATGGTTTCTTAACCGAACACCATAACGCTTCAGATTTACCTCGTAATGGCTTAGTACGAGCTAAATAGAACTTAAGAGCTCTAACGGGACATAACACCCTCTCCAGTTCGTTGCCTACGATCTCTGATAAGCAAGGAATATCAAAAGATTTAGGCCAAGGACGAGAAGGCAGTTCATTCTTGGCCAGGAAACCAAGTTGAAGAGAACAAGTGGCTTTTTCTGTAGAAAAACCGATGTTCTTGCTGAAGGCATGAAGTTCACTGACTCTTTTAGCCGAGGCCAAGCACACCAGGAAAAGAGTCTTAAGAGTGAGATCCTTCAGGGAGGCTGAATGTAATGGCTCAAACCTGTCTGACATGAGGAACCTTAGGACCACGTCTAAGTTCCATCCAGGAGTAGCCAAACAACGTTCCTTAGAGGTTTCAAAAGACTTAAGGAGATCTTGTAAATCTTTATCGTTGGAAAGATCTAAGCCTCTATGCCGGAAGACCGAAGCCAACATGCTCCTGTAGCCCTTGATCGTGGAAGCTGAAAGGGAGCGAACCTTTCTCAGGTGTAAGAGAAAATCAGCGATTTGGGCTACAGAGGTACTGGACGAGGATACAGATACTGACTTGCACCAGTTTCGGAAGATTTCCCACTTCGATTGGTATACTCTAATGGTAGAAGCTCTCCTCGCTCTTGCAATCGCACTGGCTGCCTCCTTCGAAAAGCCTCTAGCTCTAGAGAGTCTTTCGATAGTCTGAAGGCAGTCAGACGAAGAGCGGGGAGGCCTTGGTGTACCTTCTTTACGTGGGGCTGACGTAACAGGTCTACTCTTAGAGGAAGACTTCTTGGAAAGTCTACCAGCCATCGAAGTACCTCGGTGAACCATTCTCTCGCGGGCCAGAGGGGAGCAACTAACGTCAACCTTGTCCCTTCGTGAGAGGCGAACTTCTGCAGTACCTTGTTGACAATCTTGAATGGTGGGAATGCATATAGGTCTAGATGAGACCAATCTAGAAGAAAAGCGTCTATATGTATTGCTGCTGGGTCTGGGACTGGAGAGCAATAGATTGGAAGTCTCTTGGTCATCGAGGTTGCAAAGAGGTCTATGGTGGGTTGACCCCAAGTCGCCCAAAGCCTCTTGCACACGTCCTTGTGGAGGGTCCATTCCGTAGGAATTACCTGACCCTTCCGACTGAGGCAATCTGCTAAGACGTTCAAGTCGCCCTGGATAAACCTCGTTAACAGGGAGATGCCTCGATCTCTTGACCAAATGAGCAGGTCCCTTGCGATCTCGTACAGTGTCAGGGAGTGGGTGCCTCCTTGCTTGGAAATGTATGCCAAGGCTGTGGTATTGTCCGAGTTGATCTCCACCACTTTGTTTCGAAGGAGACTCTCGAAGTTCATCAAGGCCAGGTGGACTGCCAAAAGCTCCTTGCCGTTGATGTGCATGCTCCTCTGACTTGAGGTCCACAGACCTGAGCATTCCCGACCGTCCAGGGTCGCACCCCAACCCAAATCCGATGCGTCTGAGAATAGAACGTGGTTTGGTTTCTGAACTGCTAGGGGAAGTCCCTCTCTTAGATTGATATTGTCGTTCCACCAATTCAGGCATGCCTTTACTGTTTCGGAGATCGGGATTGAGACCGTCTCTAGCGTCTTGTCCTTTTTCCAGTGAAAAGCTAGATGGAACTGGAGAGGTCGAAGGTGTAGCCTTCCTAGCAAGACAAACTGCTCCAGGGATGATAGAGTCCCTACCAGACTCATCCAATTCCTGACTGAGCAACGTTCTCTCTTCAACATCCGTTGGATTATGAGCAGGGCTTGCTCTATTCGGGGGGCAGACGGAAAAGCCCGAAAAACTGGACTGCGAATCTCCATCCCTAAATACAGTATAGTTTGGGATGGAATCAGCTGGGACTTTTCCATGTTGACCAAAAGTCCCAATTCCTTGGTCAGATCCAATGTCCAATGAAGATCCTGCAGACAGCGATGACTGGACGAGGCTCTGAGAAGCCAGTCGTCCAAGTAAAGGGAGGCTCGGATTCCCGATAAATGGAGGAATTTTGCCACATTCCTCATAAGCCTCGTAAACACGAGAGGAGCAGGCCAAAGCACAGGGCCCGAAACTGGTACACCACATTGTCGAAAATAAACCTCAGAAAAGGTTGGGAATCTGAGTGAATGGTGATGTGGAAGTATGCGTCTCTTAGGTCGAGAGAGACCATCCAGTCTCCCTTTCTGACCGCTGCTAAGACTGATTTCGTGGTCTCCATGGTAAACTTTGTCTTCGTGACAAAGACGTTCAGGGCACTGACGTCTAGCACCGGTCTCCAACCTCCTGTCTTCTTCGGTACTAGGAAGAGACGGTTGTAAAACCCCGGTGATTGAAGGTCCGAGACTTTCACCACCGCTCCCTTCTCTAGCAAAAGAGACACTTCTAGTTTCAGGGCTTGTCTCTTTGATTCCTCTCGGTACATGGGAGAGAGGTCGATGGGGGAAGTCGCTAGAGGAGGTTTGTGTACAAATGGAATTTTGTACCCTTCTCTGAGCAACTTCACAGACTGTTTGTCTGCGCCCCTCTTCTCCCAGGCTTGCCAGAAGTTCTTGAGTCTGGCACCTACTGCTGTCTGAGGCTGCGGGCAGTCAGACTCTGCCACGTGAGGACTTGCCTCCTCTCTTCTTTCCTTTCTTTCCCTCGGCACGAGTACTTCCCCAGCTGGGAGCTCTGCCACGAAAGGGCGGTATAAACCTGGACGCCGGAGTGTCTATCCTTAGTCTTGCAGAAAAGGATGTCGAAGGAGTCCCTTTGCGAGCAGAGGACGCTACCAAGTCATGGGTGTCCTTCTGCACGAGTGACAAAGCTATGTCCTTAACCAAATGTTCAGGGAACAAAAACTTCGATAAGGGAGCAAAGAGTAGCTCAGATCTTTGACAGGGAGTAACTCCTGCCGACAGATAAGAGCAAAGAGACTCTCGCTTCTTAAGGATTCCTGAAGTAAAAGAGGAGGATAGCTCATTGGATCCATCGCGGATGGCTTTAGCCATGCAGGACATAATGAGTAGGGAGACATCTCTATCAGCCGATGAGATTTTCCTACTTAAGGCTCCCAAACACCAGTAAAGGAAGTTGAAAACTTCAAAGGCTCTAAAAATGCCTTTCAGCAGATGGTCAAGGTCCAAAGATGACCAACTAATCTTCGAGCGTCTCATGGCTAGACGGCGGGGAGAGTCTACAAGGCTTGAGAAGTCGCCCTGGGCAGAGGCAGGGACTCCCAAGCCGAGAACTTCTCCCGTGGCATACCAGACGCTCGATCTAGACGAGAGTTTAGATGGAGGGAAGGCAAAGGCCGTCTTCCCCAAACTCCTCTTGGTTTCCAACCAATCGCCTAAAAGCCGTAAAGCTCTCTTGGATGAGCGAGATAGCACAAGTTTAGTAAAGGCTGGCATGTCAGCAGGAACGCCTAAAACAAACTCAGACGGCGGTGAACGAGGAGCAACAGAGACGAAGTTATCGGGAAACAACTCCTTAAAAATTAACATGACTTTCTTAAAGTCCATTGATGGCGGAACTGTTCTGGGTTCATCAATATCTGAAGGATGATCCTCAGGCTGAGGGTCAGCAACGTCCTCATCTGAAGGTTCCTCATCTGACAACTGCTGCGAAACAAGCAAAGGGGTTGGCAGTGCTTGACACGCCGCGTCCACACGCACTGGTGCATTAGTAGCGGACCAGGACGCAACGTCATGTAACTGCTTGACAGTCTGTGAACTGTCAACAACAACAGGTGCGTGAGGACGCACAGCGTCCACCCGAGACTGCTTTGACCGCCTAGTCTGAGCAGTCAAAACAACTCTAGACTGCGGATGTTGACGCTCAGCGTCAAAACAAGTCAACTCCGATGGTTGGCGAACGTCCTGAACGTCAACAGGAGCATCAGCAAGTTGCCTAACGTCCAAATGCGGCTGAAAATCCACACGAGACCGCATCGAGTGTGGTTCTAAACAAACTGATTGACGTGACTTGGCTACACCAACGTCAACAGGACGCACAAAGGAACGTTTGGGTGGCTGAAGGCCAGGATCTTGATGAGATAAACGGCTAGGCTCAACGGAAACCTTATCGGCAGAATAGTCTTCCATAAGGGAGGCAAGCTTAGACTGCATGTCCTGCAGTATAACCCATTTAGGGTCCACGGGAATGGGTGCGGTAACCGACGGGGTTAACGTCTGAGACGGCACAACCTTGCCTTGCTTAGGCGGCGAGCAGTCATCCGATGACTGCAACGGGTCCGAACTGTCCCAATGACTACATCCAGGATGTTGGACCTGTCCTGAAGGGACCGACTTCCGTTTAAGAGGCCTAGAAACCTTGCTCCACGGTTTCTTGCGTGAAAAGCCTTCGGAAGACTAGGAGAAAATGGGCTCTCTCGTCTTATGGTAGGGGCGATCTTGGTGAGATACGCCTGATACCATAGAGGGAACGTCTGTTCGCTGATCAAGGCCTCTCGAACCCATAAGTCGTACGACATTACTTCTCCCCTGGGCTTGGGAGCTTGCAAGAGGTCCCGGACTAGGTGAACGACAGGCACGAACAGACGAACCCTCGGTCGCAACACTGTTCACAACACTTTGCGCCCTAATCACTTTCCCACTTTCCGCCGTGGCACTCTGACACTTAAGTTCCTTCACGTCAGCCATGAGTTGATTACGATCAGTTGCTAACGCTTCAACTTTTTCCCCCAAGGCATGAATAGCACGTAACATGTCTTGCATAGATGGTTCCTGAGTGCTAGAAGGGGGGTTAGGAACAACCACTACAGGGGAAGGATTAGGTTCAGGGGCATGTGGAGAGGAAAAATCTACAGACCTAGATGAACTCCTCCTTACCCTATCTCTCTCTAACCTACGTGCATATTTATCGTATTCGAGCCAATCGAATTCCGAAAGGCCCACGCATTCCTCACACCGATCTCCCAATTGACAGGTTTTACCCCGAAAATTGGAACACACAGTATGTGGGTCGAGAGATGCCTTTGGAAGACGCCTATTACAGTCCCTAGCATTACACTTCCGAAATCTAGGTACTTGTGAAGGGTCAGCCATTTTTAAAGTCAAAGAAAATTCCAAAAAACAATCCAAGTCATCAACAAATAATCTGATTCAATAAAGAGTTCAAGAGTTTATGTTGAGGAAAAACACCTGCACTGCGAAAGCTCAAACCAAAATGAAGTACTTCACCAAATATGTTGAGAAAACTCCAGGTTCTACAGCGAGAATTGATACGTCTTGTCGTCAAGGTCGACAGAGAAGAATTGGAGGGTTTGTTTACATGCAAGAGTGGTATCTGACCGATAGTTGGCGCTGGTGGGCACACCCGCAACCTTTATAGCGATCGCTCGCGAGTTTTTTTAGTGTGTTTTCTGTCGAGCCGCTGAGTAGCAGCTATTATATATTCACCGGCTAAGTTAAATATTTAAAAATGAATAATTAACCCTTTGAGATTCCTGGTGGCAAAATCTCATCTTTGATAAAAACAATCTCAAATTTGGTTTATCTGTAAGATTTCAATGACAAATTTATTTGATGTCAGCGGAATCTTGCTAGAACTATCTTAACCCTTTTACCCCCAGGCTATTTGGAAATTTCCAACCCTTAACCCCCAAAGGGTTACTTTTTATTCAAGCACATTTTGCAGTATATATTTTTCAAATTGCTCTAACAGCCTTAATTTTTGTCATAGAGAAGTCAGGTTGGTCTCATTCTCTTGGAAAATGCATGAATTTTCTCAAAAAATTATCAAAAAAATAAAAAAATAAAAATTGTAAATGGCATTTTTTGCAGGGACGTACCGGTACGTCCATGGGGGTAAAGGGATGTGTTTTGTGAAACGTACCAGTACGTCCTTTGGGGGTAAAAGGGTTAATGTCATCAGAATCCCAAAGGGTTAAATAATTCAACTCCTACACCTCACTGGCACAAAAATATCCATACCACCCAATGTTTAGGAGTTAATGAGATCAAGTTAGGAGTAGCAACACAAGAGGGAATCCACATTAGATAAGTCATTAATTAGCATGCTGTGTCATCCTGCAAGATACTGTGGTAGGTATGCAATATACTGATATGTCTTGTGAATTTCAAGATTATTCACAAGTAAACAGAACAGATACATTTGTTTTATGTGAATTTTTCTAATATAAAACAAAAGGAAACTGGGCTTTGAGCATGCACACACAATACTAATGACCCCTTGAAAAACATTGGTGCCCTGCATGTCAAAGATATTTCATGAAAGTTTAAATTATGCAAAAAAGCAGTTCACAATTTTTCAATATCTTTCTATTCTTATTATAACACTATTATCTTAGTTATTATCACTAAATGAAAGGTGGCTTAGAAACAGCAATTTCTCGGCAGTACAGGTATTCCAAAAATGGTTAACACCAATGCTTGTCAATAATGTTTAAAAATAGTCTTCATAATGACATTTGGAAGTAATTGGTACTTTGCCTAACAGTAAAAACATGGAATTCTTTACATAGGAGAAGAAATCAGCACAACCTGGTATATGGCTATAAATACCACTAGAATGAATCCCTGAAACATTCTAGGGCCAAAATGGAGAGATCAAAATATTTGAAATTTTCAACCCCCCGGGTTGAAAATATGTTATTTTTATTAGTAAAATAAATTTTTGAATATACTTACCCGATAATCATGTAGCTGTCAACTCCGTTGCCCGACAGAATTCTATGGAGGGATACGCCAGCTATCACAATACTAGAAGGGGGTGTACTTACCAGCGCCACCTGTGGCCAGGTACTATAGTACTTCTTGTTGACACCTCCTCAATTATTCCTCGGTCCACTGGTTCTCTATGGGGAGGAAGGGAGGGTCGATTAAATCATGATTATCGGGTAAGTATATTCAAAAATTTATTTTACTAATAAAAATAACATTTTTCAATATTAAACTTACCCGATAATCATGTAGCTGATTCACACCCAGGGGGGTGGGTGAAAACCAGTGTACAAGATTAAAGGATAGCTAAGTATCCCATATTTCATATAACAGTTATCTCAAATAACAATGAAATAATAAGTACCTGGTAAGGAAGTCGAATTGAACCGTTACTCTGCCTCTTTTTTAAGTTCGTCTTCCTTACTGAGCGCAGCGTTCCTCTTGGAGGCTGAATCAACCCAAAGGTGCTAAAGTATATAGGGTTGCAACCCCTACTAAAGGACCTCTACAAAACCTCTAACCCAGGCGCTTCTCAAGAATGAATAGACCACCCGCCAAATCAAAAGGATGCGGAAGGCTTCTTAGCCTACCGTAACAACCATAAAAACAACAATAAAAGCATTCAAGAGAAAGGTTAAAAAAGGTTATGGGATTAAGGGAATGTAGTGGCTGAGCCCTCACCTACTACTGCACTCGCTACTACGAATGGTCCCAGGGTGTAGCAGTTCTCGTAAAGAGACTGGACATCTTTAAGATAAAATGATGCAAACACTGACTTGCTCCTCCAATAGGTTGCATCCATTATGCTCTGCAGAGAACGGTTTTTATTAAAGGCCATCGAAGTAGCTACGGCTCTTACTTCGTGGGTCCTTACCTTCAGCAATGCAAGGTCTTCCTCCTTTAAGTGAGAATGGGCTTCTCTAATCAGAAGCCTTATATAATACGAAACCCCGTTCTTGGACATGGGCCTCGAAGGTTTCTTGATGGCACACCATAAGGCTTCTGACTGTCCTCGAATAGGTTTAGACCTCTTAAGATAATATTTGAGAGCTCTGACAGGGCAAAGAACTCTCTCTAGTTCGTTACCTACCATGTTGGAGAGGCTAGGTATTTCAAACGATCTAGGCCAAGGACGTGAAGGAAGTTCGTTCTTTGCTAGGAATCCGAGCTGAAAAGAACATGTTGCAGATTCGGTCGTGAAACCAATGTTCTTGCTGAAGGCATGAACCTCACTGACTCTCTTAGCTGTTGCAAGGCAGACGAGAAAAAGAGTCTTGAGGGTAAGGTCCTTGAAGGAAGCTGACTGGAGAGGTTCGAACCTAGGTGACATAAGGAACCTTAAGACTACGTCTAGGTTCCAGCCTGGAGTGGATAGACGACGCTCTTTAGACGTCTCAAAAGACTTAAGAATGTCTTGAAGGTCCTTGTTGGAAGAAAGGTCCAAACCTCTGTGGCGGAGAACTGAAGCCAACATACTCCTATACCCTTTAATCGTAGGGGCTGAAAGGGATCTCTCATTCCTAAGATGTAGAAGGAAGTCAGCTATTTGGGTCACAGAGGTATTGGTAGAGGATATTGAATTGGCTCTACACCAGCTTCGGAAGACTTCCCACTTAGATTGGTAGACTCTACGAGTGGAAACCCTTCTTGCTCTGGCAATCGCACTGGCTGCCTCCTTCGAAAAGCCTCTAGCTCTAGCGAATCTTTCGACAGTCTGAAGGCAGTCAGCCGAAGAGCGTGGAGGTTTGGGTGCAACCTGTCTACGTGAGGTTGACGTAGAAGGTCCACTCTTAGAGGTAGAGTCCTGGGGATGTCGACTAGCCATTGAAGTACCTCTGTGAACCATTCTCTTGCAGGCCAAAGGGGAGCAACCAGCGTCAGCCGTGTCCCTTCGTGCGAGATGAATTTCTGCAGAACTTTGTTTATTATCTTGAACGGTGGGAATGCGTAAAGGTCGAGATGGGACCAGTTCAGTAGAAAAGCATCCACATGAACTGCTGCAGGGTCTGGAACAGGGGAACAGTACAGCGGAAGTCTCTTGGTTATGGAGGTGGCAAACAGATCTATGGTAGGTTGACCCCACAAGGTCCAAAGTCTGTTGCACACACTCTTGTGGAGGGTCCATTCCGTGGGAATGACCTGATTCCTTCTGCTTAGGCGATCTGCTGAGACGTTCATATTGCCCTGAATGAACCTCGTGACCAGAGTGAGGTTTAGACCTCTTGACCAAATGAGGAGGTCCCTTGCGATCTCGTATAGGCTCCTCGAATGGGTCCCTCCTTGCTTGGAGATGTAAGCCAAGGCTGTGGTGTTGTCTGAGTTCACCTCCACCACTTTGCCTAGCAGGAGGGACTTGAAGTTCAACAGGGCTAAATGAACTGCTAGTAGCTCCTTGCAGTTGATGTGGAGTAATCCCTGTTCCTCGTTCCACGTTCCCGAGCATTCCCGTCCGTTCAAGGTCGCACCCCAGCCCGAGTCCGATGCATCTGAGAAGAGATGAAGATTGGGGGTCTGAATAGCCAACGATAGGCCCTCCCTGAGAAGGAGATTGTTCTTCCACCACAGGAGAGTGGTCTTCATCTCTTGGGTGATTGGGATAGAGACTGCTTCGAGAGTCGAACCCTTGTCCCAATGAGCTGCAAGATGGAATTGAAGAGGGCGGAGGTGGAGTCTCCCTAGCTCGACGAACAGGGCCAGTGATGAAAGGGTCCCTGTGAGACTCATCCACTGTCTCACCGAGCAACTGCTCCTCTTCAGCATGCTCATGATGCACTCTAGGGCTTGGCTTATCCTGGGGGCCGATGGAAAAGCCCGAAAATCCTGACTCCGAATCTCCATTCCCAGGTACACAATGGATTGGGAGGGAATGAGCTGAGACTTTTCTATGTTGACTAACAGACCCAGTTCTCTGATTAAGTCCAAAGTCCAGTTGAGATTCTCCAGACAGCGACGACTCGTGGAGGCTCTCAACAGCCAGTCGTCTAAGTAGAGGGAGGCTCTGATGTCCGATAAGTGTAGGAATTTTGCTATATTCCTCATCAGATGAGTGAACACCATAGGAGCTGTGCTTAGGCCAAAACACAGGGCTTGGAATTGGTAGACAACCTTTCCAAAAACGAATCTCAGGAAAGGTTGGGAGTCTGGATGAATAGGAACGTGAAAGTAGGCATCTTTCAAGTCCAACGAGACCATCCAGTCCTCCTGCCTGACCGCTGCTAGGACCGACTTCGTCGTCTCCATCGTGAACGTCTGCTTGGTGACATACGCGTTGAGCGCGCTGACGTCCAGCACCGGTCTCCAACCTCCTGTCTTCTTGGCCACAAGAAAGAGACGGTTGTAGAAGCCCGGGGATTGATGGTCCCGGACTATAACCACTGCCTTCTTCTGCACAAGTAGCGACACCTCCTGGTGCAATGCTAGCCTCTTGTCCTCTTCTTTGTAGTTGGGAGAGAGGTTGATGGGAGATGTGGTCAGAGGTGGTTTGAGGCAGAATGGAATCCTGTAACCGTCCCTCAGCCAACTGACAGACTGGGCGTCTGCACCTCTCTTCTCCCAGGCTCGCCAGAAGATCTTGAGTCTGGCTCCTACTGCTGTCTGGAGATGCGGAGAGTCAGTTTTTTCCTTTAGATGTCTTGGAGCCTTTCCTAGACTTGCTCCTGTAAGAGTCTGGACGGGAGCTTCCTCGGCTGGGGGCTCTACCACGAAAGGGCGGTATGAACCTCGTAGCAGGGGTATCAGCCACTGGGGAGCGATAAGTCTTGGGGACTGAGGTAGCAACCTTAGACTTACGAGCCGATGAGGCTACAGGATCGTGTGTGTCCTTTTGTATCAGGGCAGCAGACAAGTCCTTAACCAGCTCTTCGGGGAAGAGGAACTTCGAGAGCGGAGCAAAAAGGAGTTGTGACCTTTGACAAGGTGTAATGCTGGAGGAAAGGAAGGTACACAGCTGTTCCCTTTTCTTCAAAACCCCTGATACAAACATCGACGCAAGCTCACCAGATCCATCCCTAATGGCCTTATCCATGCAGGACATTAATAGCATGGCAGAATCCTTGTCCGCAGGAGAGGTCTTCTTGCTGAGGGCCCCCAGGCACCAGTCTAGAAAGTTGAACATCTCAAATGCTCTAAATACTCCCTTCAGTAAGTGATCAAGGTCTGAGAAGGTCCAGCAAACCTTAGAGCGCCTCATTGCAGTTCTCCGAGGCGAGTCTACCAGACTTGAGAAGTCAGCCTGGGCAGAGGCAGGTACTCCCAAGCCTGGTACTTCTCCTGTGGCATACCAAACGCTCGCTTTCGAAGTGAGCTTAGTCGGAGGGAACATGAAAGAAGTTTTGCCAAGGTGTTGCTTAGTCTGCAGCCACTCCCCTAAGATCCTTAACGCTCTCTTAGAGGACCTTGCTAGGACTAGCTTAGTATAGGTGGACTTAGCTTGCTGTATGCCCAGCGAAAACTCAGATGGCGGAGAGCGGGGAATAGCAGAGACAAAGTGGTCTGGGTAAACCTCCCTAAGCAGAGCCAAGACCTTACGAAAGTCAATAGACTGTGGAGAAGGCTTGGATTCATCCACGTCTGACGAGGGATCCAGGTGTGCCGCCTCATCATCAGACGCCTCATCACCGGAGTGTAGCGAAGAGATCGGACAAGAATGCTGAACAGCAGAGTCAGAACGAGTAGGAACAATATTAGTGGTTTCCTCTTCAAGTAACTGTTGAGGGAAAACCTGAGGCTCAGACTGCAAAGGCTGAATAAAAGACGAAGCAGAAGGAAGGCGCATGGGTGGAGGAGGCTGACTCCTAGCATGAGTGGTTGAACCCAAGGGTAGCGCTTGCTGAGCGGTTGAGGAAAAGGTAGGGGATCATGAGGTGAGGAAAAAAGTGAAGAGTGAGAAGAACTCCTCCTAACTCTACCTCTCTCTAACTTAGTTGAATATTTCAAAAGACAGACAAATTCCAGTTCCGAAAGTCCGGCGCATTCCTCACATCGATTTTCTAACTGACAGGGCCTGTCCCTACAGTCAGAACAAGCGGTGTGAGGATCTACCGAGGCCTTCGGAATACGCCTATTGCAAGACCTACATCGTCTATGGGAGGGGGCTTGCGAAATGTCAGACATCTTGAATCCAAAGAGTTAGCCAAAGGGGGTTCCAAAATCAAGCAAAAGATCGTTAACCGTTAATCAGGACTATATAAAAGCTATCTAGCTAATATAAGAAGGTTTCCAGTAAAGCGACAGCCGAAATCTGAGAGAATACTTCACCAATTAGCCGTGAAAATACTCGAAGATCATAAGCGTATCCCAGAACGTCTTGCCGGAAGCACGACAGAGGAATAATTGAGGAGGTGTCAACAAGAAGTACTATAGTACCTGGCCACAGGTGGCGCTGGTAAGTACACCCCCTTCTAGTACAGTATTGTGATAGCTGGCGTATCCCTCCATAGAATTCTGTCGGGCAACGGAGTTGACAGCTACATGATTATCGGGTAAGTTTAATATTGAAAAATGAAGAAACTCAAATTCCTCCTATAGCCTTTTTAATAATAATTGATAGAAGTAACCATGCGCAGTGGCAATAAATACCACTGGAATGACTCCCTGAAACATTTGGGGCCAAAACAGAGACATCAAAATTTTTGGAATTTTTCATCCACAGGCCCAGTCCTGGAGCACTTTTCATTGAAACTATTACTCTTACTTGATCATTCCCTGGAGGAGACTACACGAGCGGTCAGAAAGGTGGGTATCAGGAGAAGGAGAAAGAGAAAGAAATCGGGACCTCTTAGATTTCAAGGAACACCTTGAAACCAAAGAATCCCTTTTAGACTTTTTCGTATTCCTCCTACTATATTGCTTCCACTGGGAAGATGGCCACTCCCTACACTCTCGGCAAAGGGAAGCCTTCGTGCAGGTGTGTCCTCTGCACAAAAGGTAAAGATATTGAGTCTCTGGGTTCTCGTTCAACATAAATGTGCCACAGGAGCAACCTGCCTTGACTGGGCAAACTTGAATTTCATGCACCCTAAGGGTCACACATACTGAATCACACCTGGAAAAAAATGACAAAGTTTAATTTTAGGCAGGAAGAGAAAGTTGAAGGACACCGAAGGAAATTTCCGTCTTCAAGCACGGCTGAGATCAAAGTGAAGGAAGTATGAGTGAGCAGGGTGCCGGTGCTTCCCCCCCTACCACTGGTAACAACCAGAACGGTTGTTGACATCTCGTTAAAAGTTTTATAGCCATATGCCAGCTTGCACTGTTATCTTCTCCTATGTGAAGTATGTAAGGTTTGTACTTTGTGTAGGAACAAATTTATACCTTTCAAATTGATAAAAAAAAATTTCAATGTACCTAACATTGTCCTACTGTAATTAGTGGTAATACAACAGAATATTTTACAGAAAACAAAGAAAGACCTTTCTCTTGAATTGCATCTTACCTCTGCTTTTACTTGTTCTTTATAAAAACTTTCTGAACACTGAGCATGGCCTTCATTTTTGTAGCAAGCGGAAGAGCAATACTGGGCATTGCACCTAGGGCAAGAATATTTTCCATCATTCGCACAGCTGAAAACAAATCAAGCCCATTAACAATTTATAGGCATAAAAAATTTAATAATCATCATATGCACCCAACCTCTTCAATCCAAAACCTTGACATTCAATCTTAAAAATCAAATTTCTTTTTGAGTAGTTTATATTTTTCCTAACTATACAAACCTGAGTCCTTTAACCCTTTTACCCCCAAAGGACGTACTGGTACGTTTCGCAAAAGCCATCCCTTTACCCCCATGGACGTACCGGTACGTCCTTGCAAAAAAATTTTTTTCGTATTTTTGATAATTTTTTGAGAAAATTCAGGCATTTTCCAAGAGAATGAGACCAACCTGACCTCTCTATGACAGCAAAATGTGCTTGAAAAAAAATATACTGCAAAATGTGCTTGGAAAAAAATAACCCCCTGGGGGTTAAGGGTTGGAAATTTCCAAATAGCCTGGGGGTAAAAGGGTTAATAGCAGTGTTTTCAACGTAGCTTGAACTTGGCTGTTAAAATTTACAACGATGTGTTGGTAGTTACTGGCAGGTGTTGGGGAAGTCTCTCTCTCCCCTAGCATACTGAGTAGCCATTTTAACCATAAACATCACAAATTTTTAAGGTAATTTATATTTTTCTTAGCTATACAAACCTGAGTCCTTTAATAACGAGATGGTTTCAGCGTGACTTGGAGATGGTCTTTAGAATTGTTTAACTTTTGACCTTTTGACCCAGAACTGAGAGGGGTGGTTGAGGATGGAGGTTAGGTTAAACGATTTGTTCCTAAGAGGCAAAGGGGAGAGTACTCAGAGGAACAAAAAGCAGGCCTGGACTTCTTCGACTACAAGGAAGACAATGAAGGAGAAAAATCCCTTTACGTACAACTTATTTTTCTTCTTCCTGTCGAACTTCACCCACTGGGAGGGCAGCCACTCCCTACACTCATTAAAAGGTGAGGCCTCTAATACTGTAGTTATGGCCTCTGTAGGGTCGGCTAACCATATGAAGATGTACCACAATGCCAATTATAAAGGTATCACAGGGCTTCAGTGATATCTCTGGGCATATTCACATAACAGGCATGGTCAGAAGCAATCACTCACATGAGCACTGCTGGAATGAAAAAGTAAAAACTGAGATTAGGAAATCTGCCAAAAAGTTCCAGACCAGGAGTATATGTTTAAAATCTCCAATGGCTGAAATCAAAGCGAAGAGCTATGAGCTGGCAAAGGGGCGGTCAACTCCCAAAAAACAAGAGGAAGAGAAATACGATAGAACAGCATGCTCAAGTGTACCCTCAAGCAAAAGAACTCTAATCCAAGATAGTGGAAGGCCATGGTACAGAGGCTATGGCACTACCCAAGACTAGAGAACAATGGTTTGATTTCAGAGTATCCTTCACCTAGAAAAGCTGCTTAACATAACTGAAGAGTCTCTTCTACCCTTACCAAGTGGAAAAGACTGTAGCCACTGAACAATTATCATCTATAAGTAAAATTAGATGGTTTGTATTTGTGTAAGAACAAACAGATAACTGTCTGACGGATACAGTAACCCAGAAACTGCAAAAAAGTTCTTCCTTAAAACCCTCACACATTACGATCTGCCAACCAATTACCTTAAAGATTGAAACACCCAGTAGCTACCCAGCTACTGAAAACAAAGTAAGGGATCAGTGGCTCATCAGGTGGGGGGGGGGGGGGGGGGGGGGGGGCTTTCCAAGAGCAATGACTAGCACCACCTCATTAAAATCTTAATAGCCGGATCTAGCTTCACTATAACAACACTCCTATTAAAGGGAAGTTGCTTCTAACCATTATGTCTTCTATATCATAAGATTCAACACTACACTGTATTCTAAATTTTTATTCCAACTGATACCTGATTGTGAAATAGCCTTCCTAATCAGGCAGTTGAAGCCATAGAACTTCAGAAGTTCAAACTTGCAATAAATACTTTTATATTGAACAGGCTGACGTAAGTCTCTCTTCATAGTTTATATGTATGTGACATATATTTTAATGTTATTAGTGATCTAGAAATATTTTACATTAATTAATTATTACTTCTCATGCAGTTTATCTATTTCCTTATTTCCTTTCCTAACTAAGTTATTTTTCACTGTTGGAGCCCTTAGGCCTATAGCATCCTGCTTTTCCAATTATGGTTATAACTTAGCCAGTAATGATAATACAAATAATAATCTGTGTAGGAACATATAAAGTTTAGGTCATGGGTAGATTCAGGACACTGACATAAATAGTGTGTTTTAAATGAGTCGGACCTTCATTCCTATCAGAAAGAAACTGTGTGGATCCAGTGATACAAAACCCACTTGGAGAACAATAATGAAGTAACAGTAGGAATTCAGGATTATTTGGCGGGTAAAAACACAAAATAAATAAAATAAAAAGAAGCAACCAAACTTATCCACACCCCATTAACCTAACCTAGGAAGCTGGGTGGCTTCACCCACTAGGACCCTGCACTGCTTTCCAATTTCAGTCTTTCATACACCATTAAAGTGATTAGGTTAGTCTTATTACTTCATTCAGAAAAAGAAATTTTACTGATCATGTTAATAATAAAAGGTTATAGTAAAAACGTGAGTGATACATTTAGTCTGATCATTGGAAATGGAAGCCAAGCCTATATTCGAACAGATGCTTTGTATAATTGATAATTAGCAATAAAATAATAGAATACGAGGTTAACGCATGTAGCAGAACATGTTCTGCTTGCCAGAACATAAGACCAGTGAGATAATGTTGATCAAGAGCGAAGCGAGCATACGGCAGAGTAAAGAACAAATAAATCATTAGCTCAATTAAGTAACGAGCTATTTGTAATATAATGACTGAACACTTACGAACGACTCCATAGAAAATGGAACGGAAACCCCCATTTTCTATGCGTCCGGAAGTCCTGGCAAACAAAAGCTCTAGCGTTTTGACAGTTTTCTTGTTGTTATTCAGTTTTGATTATGGTAACTGTTTTATTATGATGACTTTTATGACGATAACTGACGGAAACAGTTTAAAAAAGTTAAATGAAATATCAACACGATTGGACAAGTACACTATATTTTAGGGTGTTTCGAACGTAACTGATGCTGATACTTAGCACAAAGCTATAGCTTTTCAGTTATGGTAGTCGACCAACCATAACTCAATAACTATGGATTTCCACCCGGAATCATTCAAAACGCAACAATATGTATTACAAACCATTCTTATTTTCTACAAACCATTTATTGCACCATTCAACAATTTTACCTAGTAATGCATAAAACACAAGATAGCGAGTAGGAAAAATATATGGTTCATGTATTTGGCTAGAAATTGAAGCATCATATTTCTAACGAGAAAAATTCCAAACTAGCCAGCACTTGTCCATTTCTTATAGCAAATTCCAGTTTTGCTGGTAATTAAAGTATCATAGGATGTATGTATGATAGCAGTCACCTATATGTAAGATAACTGCCAACTAAGAATACGGCAGTGTAGGAGGGGTCGCAGGGGTGCGTTAGGTAACTAGAGAAGGACACAGCTTGTAGGTTAGGTTAGGTGGAGTTCAGGTTTGTTGGTGTCCATTTTCTATGCACGTGGGAGGAACTGGCCGCTGTTATACAAAGGGTCCGTAACATATATTAACCGAAAATTGGCCTAATATCCCAATATTCCATGTCGTAACCATAGCTTGGCCACAGATCTGCAATCGAACCTATAAATCCGTCATTAATCTAAGTTCAACTTCAAGAAATGAACATAGCCGGGTAATTTTGTATTGTACATAGCCTTTGCCAATTAATTCTTCACCCTATTACTGTGGCCACTCTACATTAACCAAAATGGGGCAAAATGCGAGGCCAGCCTAGCCTGTATGAACTGGTTCAAGATGAGTTAGGGTAGCTTACGCTATTTCTCTTACTAAATTACAAACGTTTAATGAAAATATTTACAAGTTGCATTTTCCATCTGATGAGGATGTTGCCATTATAGCGGTACTGCAGGCGTCCACTTTTCAGTCTAAACGTTGTCTAGTTTAGCTGAAATAAGAACACTTTCGAAGCAGCCGAGCAGTGGTAACTCGTAATGACGGTACTTGTAGTAGTAGATAAACATGTACTACCTATAACGGCTCAGTTTCAGGGGCGAGTCATCGTAGCCTTTATAACGGCGCCTCAAAAGTATATCTTCTTATTCTGTTTTGTCTTTTCCTCCACATCAGGTTTAATACTTCTTTTTTCTTTTCTATATTTGTTTCACTAAATGAAAATAATCCTCCTATTTTCTTTATGTCTTCCTCGTATGGTTGTTGTAGCTTAATTATTTCATTCCTTTCTTTTCTATATTCTTGGCAAAACAACAAAAAATTTATCAAATCTTCATCATTTTCACAAAAATTACAGTTTACATTCCCCCATTGTGTCTATTTACAATATCTAGTTTTAACTTATCAGTTCTTGCTCTAAAAAATATCACTGAAGCAAATGTATTGTCATAAAGTAATTATTCTTTAATTTCTTTAACGGCACTACACTCAACTATTATGAAACTTTACAGAATGTGATTAACCATGAGTGGTTCGCTTTTGTGTTGACTATTTCAATTATTACTCATATATAGTTAAATGAATTAGCAATATAAATCATGAAATACTTCTTTGTTAATTACTGGAGTAGTTTTCCCACTTGGATTATGTGTAATTTTTAAGTTGAGTGGAAAGATTTAGCTTTTCATCAGCACCTCATTAGTTTTCTTAATTCTATTTCTTTGATTTTCTTTTCCATTTTTTTTACATTTGCTATTTATATCCTCTCCTTTTTCTATTCCTTCATCCTTGAATAAAATATACTTATTATTTCTTCTTCCTATGGCTGCTGCGATTCTTTTAATTCTCTTCTCACTTCACTGAGGCACTATCAGTAAAGTAACAAGTGGGCGAGGTCGCCTATCTGTGCTCTGCAAAGATTACACTTAATGCTTCCCCTTCCCTGTACTTTTTTTTTTCTTAAAACAGTTAGTTCTAGCTCAGTATATAGTCTGTGAACAACATGTTTCGCCATAGTGACATCGTTTCTATGCACGAGGGGGAACTGGCCACTGTTATACAAAGGCTCCGTAACATATATTAACCAAAAATTGGCTTAATATCCCAATATTCATGTCGTAACCATAGCTTGGCCACAGATCTGCAATCGTTTTAAGGTGTGAAAATTTATAATTCATGAATTTCAGATCTATAATAAAGGATGGCATTTCTGTAACTTTTTCTCCCTACTGTAGACACACACACACACACACATATATATATATATATATATATATATATATATATATGTGTGTGTGTGTGTGTGTGTGTATACATAGATAGATAGATAGATAGATAGACACGACACAAAATCTTGGTCCTTATCGTCAATAGGCATAATGATGACGATGAAATGTGTGTATACATACATACATACATATATATATATATATATATATATATATATATATATATATATATATATATATATATATATATATACTGAAAATATATGACATGCTGAGTGCCTTTACTGCTAAAAGCCAGATTAGTAACTGTACTAATTATGGGCTAAATAGGGTGAAGGTCCTTTGCTTTCTTATGAAATGTTCCCCAATTCTCAGTGAAGAATTTCCCTGACAGATTGTTACAAGTGTTGCTCCACATCCAGTATAATCCTAGTTAGAGGAAAAAATTTCATTGGGATATAACGGGCACTAATTCAACATGCATTTCACAAGCCTTTGTTGTTCCTGGTTAACATGTGTCTGAAAGTGGGAAGGAGTTGGGTAGCGGTCTAGAATAAGAGCACCAAACTTGTAGTGGGACAAGAAACCATACCCCTTTTTACAGCACTTCGACGTAAGTCAGTTCCAAGTTTATGTCGCTTATCCTTGACTATTACATAAAGAAAATATAATGTACGTTTTAACCAACCTTACGTTGGTCTCTAAGTCATACAATAACGATGATGTACAGTAGTGTACTTCATATGGAAGCTAATTAATGTATGTACATGGCTTTTTATAAAATGATAGCAGGTTGTAAGTACCTTTTCATGTTTACTGTGTGTACAGAGAACATGCAAGTCACTTTATAGGACGAATATCCGGCCAACGTTGAAAATTAGAACCAATTCATGACATAGGGGCAGATATTAATCCTTGACGTTAAAAGATCTATCATATATACTGTACTGTACTGTATTGTAGAAAGCTACTATAATTCTAGTTCAACTCTGTGTCCTCCCTAGTGTAATGAGTAAGGTCTATTTCCTTGAAGATATTTTTCACTTGCAGAAGCAAAGGAGTTGTCTGGATTTATGGAATTTGAGATATATGACCAAGGTTAGGGCCAGGGAGGCCACTTAGTACCAAAGTACAACTAGGGGAAAAATGTCCGGTTGTAATGTGATATAGAAGTTTAAAAGAAGTTTGGTAAGATAGAAGAACGAGGGAAAAAAAATTAATAAGCCAATGTGAATCTAGGGTCAGAAGGTACACTGCACTCTTTCATAATGCTTCTGCAGTGCACCAATTGCAGTACACTAACAGCACCATCCACCATACTGGGAGCTAGGAGTGCATTATACAAAATGTATTCAATACTACATGTATGCTTATTTCAATTCTGCTCTCACTTGAAATTTCACTTATAGTTTACATATTTATCTTAGAACATTTATATATTCTTCTGAGTCAAAGATTTTACGCAAAACTAGATCGGTTTCTTACAAAGTTACACTACTGTAATTAAAAAGACACTGTTAACAAGATTGGATTTATGAATTTGGTACATATGACCAAATTGGACAGCAAGACGTTAGAAAAGTAGCAGGAACAAAGGTACACTATAGTAAAAGGTTAAAATACGAGTGCAGCTGGATGTTGAAGGGACACTGCAAAGACCATTATGTACAATAATGCCTACAGTACACTACGCGAGATACATTGAAAGCATTATAACCCCCAGGGGCACTGTTATCAGGTTCTGGCCACTTGTTTATCTGTTATACAAAAGTACTGTCTAATAAAAGTTACTGATATTGGCACAATAGCTTTGTACCCACAAACCATTTAAGGTATTTTCTCGTATGATTATTATCCGCAATTATTTTTCCTCTTCTCTAAAGAGGTATCACACATTACATCTTCTTCCGTAAGGGAGATTCCATACATTAATTCTTCTTCTTTGGGTCTGATTAATGAATTGTCTAATTCCTGACACATCAATTTTGCTCTCCTTAACTGCATGTAACCTTTGCTCTCCAAACTTCACAACACATATCCTTGACAATCCACCAGATAACGTATTTAGTCACTATATTGTGTTAAAAAACAAATTAATTCAATTCAATGGGAACTCGCCCTATTTTTGGAATCCATTCAGTTGATTTTTTAAAGGAAGCCAATAAACAACTCTTAATGCTTTCTTCCCACCACCGATAAAAAATATGGCGGCTATCCTTTCTCAGCCACATCACCGCATGAAATTATCAAGTTACAGTATTTCTTTAACTACCAGAGCAAGAATATTTTTCTCATAATTACAGTATAGATTCATAAACATAACCAAATTATATTTAGATAATTGAAAAACCCTTACACTGTACTCAAAGTTCTGTTATTTTGGGGTTATGAACTAAATACAAGAAAAAAAGATTTACTTTTTATTTCAGATAGTCTCAGCTCATAGAAAAATAAGTAAATTTACTTTAGCATTCCTGAAAATGGACGGACACTGGTTTCAATCACAAACGTTTATTTTGAAATCTAGCCTTTTGTTGGTTTACAGTACCAACAAAAAAGCACATTATATACCTTTCCTGAATATATTCTTCCAGAAAACACTGAATGACAATTTTCTCAGGAGAATATTTTCAATTCTAAAAATTGTAGCCCTGACATTAAACTTTTCAAGTTACCACTGACACTAAGTACCGTAGTTACAAAACTTAATACAGTATGGGTTACGCCATAAGAGTAAGCTGCTCATCATTATTATTCACATATTTATAACTATACAATTTATATAAAACTATTCTAAGAATGAGATTCTTTATTCTGAAACAAAATAGAAGTCCCTACCTAACAGATCCCTAAAAAGCATATTGTGATAAACTGTGTAAAAAGTTCATGTTTTAAATGCAATTTGAAAGCTATTTTAAAAACAAGTACATTATGGTACATTTGTCTAAACTGTAGTGTATTGCAACATGTAATGTGTCGACTATCAAAAAGGTAATTGAATCAATTAAAATACTTTTAGCCTGGACTCCAAATCCTTTACCTCATAACTGCAGCAGGAAGTATTCTAGTAACCACTTAATACTTATCCAATTAAAATTGTAATGAAAACCTATCTGAAACAATATAAAAAGATTCTCATAAAAACATAGTGTACAGATTTTTACATAAAGGACTTAAGAGAATAATAACTATAAACAAAATACTGCTGTGAAACTGTTATTCTCCCTTTACCTTTGAGTTTGGACATTTTCTCCAGTTGGACAGATTAGTCTTTTTAACCCTTTTACCCCCAGGGTATTTGGAAATTTCCAACCCTTAGCCCCCAGGGGTTATTTTTTTTCAAGCACATTTTGCAGTATATATTCTTAAAATTGCTCTAACTGCCTTAATTTTTGTCATAGAGAGGTCAAGTTGGTCTCATTCTCTTGTAAAATGCCTGAAATTTCTCAAAAAATTTCAAAAATATGGAAAAAAAATTTTAAATAGCATTTTTTGCAAGGACGTACCGGTACGTCCATGGGGGTAAAGGGAGGAGTTTTGTGAAACGTATCAGTACGTCCTTTGGGGGTAAAAGGGTTAAGAGGAAATGCTATCTTTAGTGAGCCTTGTAAATCTCTGTCCCTCTTTCTCACTTTACATTCCTTAAATTATATCTTTGACAAGTGACAGGTCAGTCTTAAAAACTGCAGATCTTACTATACAACTTACATACTAAAAGTGAAAATTCTACGATAATCTGTAATTTGTAACTAAATCCAAATATAACTTCTATTCTTATACTGTACAAAATTTTCTGTCAAACATTATGTTGACGCTGACACAAACTTCATTATCAGCTCTTTGGAATTTGGATTTGTTTTTAAGTTGTCCTCCCATTTGGTTTACAAGTAAATTAATAATATTTATCCCTGCAAGCGCAAAATGCTGGGCCATATGGCCCAAAATCAATAAATCCATTGCAAGAGAAAAGAAATGAAAATTATAATAATTCTAAATTCACATAGCTCATATAGGCTAACCTTCATAAATTTGCAAAAGACATTCTGCTAGCAAGGAGGTAAGATTCTAGTTTGAACAACTCATAAAAATTTGGACACAGCAATAATTCACAAAAACTGGGGAATATCAGGAAATTGTGTGCAATAAAATAATTATACAATAGGGATGCGTTTGACACAAGGGGTTTCGTAACCAACAAAAATATTTATAAAAATTACATCAAGTAGCTTGATAGTCACAAGGTACATACAGTACTTGATACAGGATTCTGTATTAATAAAAGAATATTACAGTACATATATAAGAAATAAACATAAAACCCTCTGAACATGGAATGTAATAACAATGAAACACTGCCGTGAAACTTAATACCTAATAATCTTAGCTCCACAACAGTGTACATTTTGACAAAGCTCCATGGCAAGGTTTTCAAAATCCTCAAAAATGTTAACACTTAAGTATTGATATTCCCATTTTATCAAACACCCACAACTTTCAAATTATGCAGATTGAGACATCTGCATATACATTATACATATACAGTATAAACCAACATTTTATATAAATTTTGGTACATCTCAAATGATTATTTTAATTGTTACCAAAATTAAATTCTTTACTGGTGGCAAATCAACAAGTGAAAATTTTTAAAAATTAAACTTTCCTAAATGTTATACTTGATGGTATTTATGAATTTTTTTTACTAAAAGTGTACTGTGTTATGGTCTTTTGAAATACTGTAATATTGGAAGGTAGAGATCAACATTAGTAAATAGATTTCGGTGACTGTACTATACTACACTCTAGTCTAGGAAATTGCACTTTTATGAAAAAGATAACATACTGTACATTAGATACAGTTGAGAATAGCATTTTTGAAAAGTGCTCTTTAATCTCATTTTTTACTACATAAATGGCTTCCTGTAACTAGATATTAATCATATCTAGTTAGAATACTTCCAAATACTGAACGAATATAATTCACAGGTTTTTGCCTTTCATTTTAATTCATAACCAAATATAAAAAAACGATCTATGAAAATTTAAAGTTCCACATAAAATACTGTAAACATAGACAACAGTATTTTAATAACATCTATTACAAAGATGATGCCATTATCTCCCTTCCTACTTGTACCAATAAGAGATCAACTAAATTTCAATATGAACATACTGAGAAAAATACTACACTAATACTCAGCAGTAAAAGGGCTATACTTGATGTACTTCCAGAAGCGCTGTTGCAACGTTCATCAAAGTCACAGAAACAAAATGTGACGTTCTTATAATGTTGCCTGAAAAAGAAAAAAAAAGTGTCATTCTTTAACTTGAGAAATATAATAAAATTTTGAAGTAATTTGTATTTTTTTCTAGCTAAACAAACCCGAGCCCTTTGAATAAGGAGATGATTTCAAAGCATGCTAGAACGGCCGTTGAATTCGTTAACAAAGTAGTTAACGACAGATGGCGAGCGTGGTTAAAAAGCTCTGCCCTTCAACCAAAAGCTTCATCTTAACCTTTCAGCTCATGAAAAATGCAAATTACTATTCAAAAGTTTTATTTGTTCCAATGCACATACAAAATTTTTGTCCTTTCAATAGGGAGAACCACAGTTTGGTGGGTCAGAGGCCCCCCTAGAACCAGACTGGTTGGTTTTTTATCTTCTCTAGAAATGTCAATCTACCTGGTCCCGTAAGGGAATGAAGATTACTCTAGCTACCTCCTATCAGTCTCTCATGGGGATGAGTAGAATGACAATTTGTACATTGTACATGGTCAACTGAGGAAACCCTTCCCACACAGGGAATATTACTCAAACAATATACCTGCCTGTATCATAATTTGTGTAAAAGTCCAACATCCACCCACTCATTATGGAGCATGGGGGAGATAATTCTTTAGATTAAAAAATGAAGCTCAGAAGTATAACTTGACAGTATCAAGTTAAGATCCAGCTTGTAATGTTTACCACCGCTTCGCCTCTAACAGAGGGGACAGAAGTATGAAGAAGAACCAGTCTTTCACCATTCATTACAGGCTTACATCTACAGTACTGTATATGCTAACATAGAAAGATGCTTACTGTCCCATGGAGGAGGTGGCTGGTACGCATCAACTTTAGCAGCAACCACAGTGCCTAGCACAAAGGCCTGAGAACCTAGGGTGAGCAAGACTTCTTGAAGCTCCTCACGAGCATAGACAACTTCTACGAGGAGGAGAGGTGTATACTCTTTGGTCAATAGACCATGCTCAAGGCTGAGCAGTAGACTGAATAGCTGTAGCTGAAAGGCACTTTTCTCGACGAAGGAAGACAAGGAAATCTACGATCTCCGTTAGAGTTACTGTGACCAAAGAAATATCCCTTCTACGACACCAATTGCAAAATATGGCACAGTTTCCTTGGTAAACAGCTGCAGCAGACCGTCACATATACTCAGCCAACACCTGTGCAATGCCTCATGAAAAATCCTTTCACTCAGAGATGCTGGATAGCTTGCAACCGTGAAGTTTCAACGACGGATTCGTGGTACTTCTGCAGATGAAGCTGACAGAGGAGTGTGGACTCTTGGGGTAGTTCTTTTAGGACCTCCACCAGAATTGCTGGCAGATTGAGATACTAAAGAGCATGAGGCCATTTGGGAGCCACCAGCACCAGGGTTATCTCTAGTCCCAGCATAATTAACAACCAGTTTGATTAACAGACGGATGAGGCTGAACAGAGGAAAGTTGCACAGGTCCAGGTGATTCCACGGGTGATGGAAGTGTCTTCGAACACAGCCAATGGGTGTGGACTGGGGGAGCAAAACAAGAGGAACTTCATGTTTTGCAAACAAGTCAATCCACAACAAACCCCACTACGCATAAGATGAAGAGACCACTCTTACCAACAACCAGTCCCTGGCGACCGAGTGTCTCCTGGTACATTTCTCTTGTCTGAAATGTACCTGGCTGACAACTATGGCGTGTGCTAGACATGCATTCACTTCAGCAACTCGCAGACAAGGCACGAGACCATATCCCCTATATCATTATTATTACTAGCCAAGTTACAACCCTAGTTAGAAAAGCAGGACACTATAAGCCTGAAGGCTCAAAAAGGGAAATATAACCCAATGAGGAAAGGAAACAAGGAAATTAACAAACTACAAGACAACAATCAAAATCAAATATTTCAAGAAGAGTAAAAACATTAAAATAGAACTTTCATATATAAACTATAAATGGAAAAAAAAAAGAGGATAGCTAAAGTCTCTTCTTTCCTTACCCCAAGAGGAAAAAAGCCACTGAAAAACTTGCAGAGTAGTAGTCAATCCCTTGAGTGAAGAAGAATTGTTTGGTAATTTCCGTGTTGTCAAGTGTATGAGGACAGAGGAGAATGTGGAAAGAATAGGCCAGAGTATTCAGTGTATGTGTAAGCAAAGGAAAAATGAGCTGTAACCAGTGAGAGGGATCCAATGTTAGTACTGTCTGGCCAGTCAAAGGACACAATAACTTTCTAGTGGTAGTAACTCAACAGGTGGCTAGTGCCCTGGCCAACCTACTACCTATTACCTTGCTTGTTGACATAAGCTACTATGGTGGTGTTGTCGCTCATCAACATTTCAGAGCGACTCCTCGAATGTTCTTGAATTAATAACAGTTCTAGAAAAGCTGCTTGGATTTCCAGAACGTTGATGTGCAGATACATTTCTTCTCGAGACCAACATATCGCTTCATAAGAGAAAGTGTTAGCAATTCTCATTCATCACAACAATTTTTCAAATCCCAGTCTTGCACGAGACAAGGTGAGTGAGGATGATGATTGTAAAGCATTAAGTCCCTTGAACAACCTCACACGTATAAATCAGAATTTCAGAAGACAATAATCCCTATTAATCTATCATGACCCAAATCACACACAAAAAAAGCAAAATCTGGAGCATTGGCAAACAATGGTCTGAATGACAGGAAAACTGAAGACAAGGTATTTTAGGCATATCTACATTGATATAATAACCATTGACAACTAGGCTGTGTCAATACTTCACAAGAGGTATGCCTATCAAAAGGAAAGAAAACATGACTTTTTTTCAGTTTTAGGGTAAACGTCAACATTTAACCTTGCTTCGATGGAGAGGCACTAAGAACATCAAGGAAGTTTCATAGAAATAATTACACCCAACTAAGACTGAAAAAGAAATTAGGCCTTATTAGGCAAGTGAGTGAGCAAGGAGGGTCACCCAGTGATACCTGCTCCAGTTAACAGTTAATGTTCTTCCATTTTTATAAAAAAAATCTACAATGAAACCTGACAGATAAGGCTTTTAGTAAAATAATTTGACCATTCTGTATAAATGTGCAAACCTTAGCAAATGATTAAGCTATGGTACTTATGAAATGAAATTTAGAAAGCTAAACAAAGCAAAACAAAAGCAAATCCTACAATTTTCATCCAATATTCAAATTATATTCGAAGTCTTCGCTTAACTGGGTTCATGTCATTCATTATCACCTATGATATAGGTATCAAAGTTTGTCTAAAGAATTCCAAACTTCATCCAACTTGGCCACCAGTGTAAGCATTATCCGGTATTCAAGAATATTCAAAATCCCAATGCTTGAAAAAACTGGAATGGTATAAAGAAAATCAATCTAAATTACTGCTACACACAGTATTTGTATCAATAATGGATAAACAAATAAGATACATACCTCCTATGATCTATTTCATTTATTGATGGGAATATATAATGTCCTAACTGTGGGTCTTTCGCAGCTGGACGGCAACCTTCATACCGATCTGCAGGAATATCTCTTCTGTGCCCTTCCAAATAACTAAGACAGTCTCTTATCACCATTAGTTCAGCTGTTAAAAATTGTAATACTGTATCAAAATGTGGCTTGATGAAGTACTTATTAATGCTTAGCTTGAAGCATACTCTTTTAAGAATATTAAAAGAAATATTCAGAAAAGCAAATTTTACACTTTATACTGTTTATCATTACATGTACTTCATCTATTCATTAAAAAAACTAAAACAACACCAGCAAAAAAAGGCATGTCTGCAGAAAACAAATATAAATCGTATTCCCAACTTTATTATATAAAAAAATAATAATTGTCAATAATATACCCCTAAAATATTAATGCATAAATACCTGTGGGTTTTTTTATCAAATTTATAATTTTCATTAGGATGAGATCAACAATGGTAAATTCATGTAGTCAATGCAAAAGTGTGAAGACACTTGCTTACTTACTATTTTTCCTTATTATGTACCAAAATAAACTAAAAAAAAAAAAAAAAAAAAACTTATTATGCAAACAGTTTTTAACAGAACACAATAGAAATTCACTTTACCTCCTTTTTGTTCAATCACTTTGACACATTTATCATCTGGCTCTGGACAATTATAACTCCAATAATATCTCCAATCAAAATCATACATTCCACAACCAGGATGAGATCCAACACATCGGTAACACCACAAACTCAAACCTGGAAATGTTAAATACATTACTGTGGTTCAAATCAAACTTCTTAATAGAGATTTGATGTCTTACAGGATAGTGCTTGGTTCTGTAAAATTGGCATCATATTTGTGTTAGAAATTATACACTTAACCCTTTTACCCCCAAAAGGACGTACTGGTACGTTTCACAAAAGCCATCCCTTTACCCCCATGGACGTACCGGTACGTCCTTGCAAAAAAATGTTATAAAAATATTTTTTTCATATTTTTGATAATTTTTCGAGACAATTCAGGCATTTTCCAAGAGAATGAGACCAACCTGACCTCTATGACATAAACTAAGGCTTTTAGAGCAATTAAAAAAAATACTGCAAAATGTGCTGGGAAAAAAATAACCCCCTGGGGGTTGAGGGTTGGAAATTTCCAAATAGCCTGGGGGTAAAAGGGTTAACTTCATTAAATTACAAAGAGTATAGTGCTGAATACTACTTACAAACATTTATGAAATACAATGAACAAAGTGAAAATCATTGAATGCTGAGCTTCAAAGAACTCTTTATTTTTATAGCAATCAAATACGGAAGTCTACCTAGAAACAAACTGGTTGGTTCTTTTTCTTCCTAGTAAATGTTAGTCTGCCTGGTCCCATATGGTAGCAAAGGAGAAAACTCCAGCAACCTGCTATCTGTCTTTCATAAGGATGAGAAGACTGATATGGCCTGGTCTATCCAAAATGAGTTGCATTCAGTCAACTGAGGAAACCCTTTCCACAAAGGTGAAATTCGTCCACAACAATATATACCTGTGTGATGATCAATGGTTTGGTATAAATTCCAACATCCACTCCCACGTTAAGGATTATGTGGGAGATACTTGTTTAGGACTAATGAATGGAGCTAGTAAGTGTAACTTACCAGCATCAAGTTAAATCCAGCAGGTAACATTTTTGACTGCTTCGTTCCTCAGAGTTGACAGAACAAATGATGGAGAAAAGCCGGTCATTCTACCAATCATTTCAGACTTACATCTATATGTTACCATAGATAAGATGACTCCTGTCCAATGGGGAAGCCAGATTGACCATACAACTACTTGAGCAGCCACCAAAGGACGAAGCATACATGTGTCAAGGGACTTGTGGGCAAACTTCCGTAGATTAAAGTCCACCTATGTCAGCAAGGATCGGATGAAAACTCTCACCGGCAAGTGAGATAGGGGGACTAACGGTCCTTATAGGGTATCAAGTATCTGTCCCAAAGGACAGTCACTACAGTAACCCAGGTTCAGCCCCTTGTGTCTATCACATTGCCCAATGGCAAGACAGGCATACCCCTACTCTCAGCTGCAGGAGAGGGGGAAGTCATGTGACTTTCTCTTGGCCAATCTCCTAACTCTACATTTTCTATACACGCTCCACCCCTCTAAATACAAGCACCTCATTCAACTACATCACACATTTGAAAGTTCTTCTTTGATCTACTGTATATGTAAGAAAGATGTCCATATTATCAGTACTGTACACAAAACGGAGGTAATTTCCTTTTTAGATGAAATAAGAAATATTATTGGTGTGCTTACAGGTATTCTGAACAGTTTTGATGACGTTGATCATCAAATATACTAATTTTTCCGGTAGGTTCAATAATAGAACGGTGCAATATTAGTTAGGACATTGCAGCTCACATAATTGAATAGATCTATGCAAATACACTATTTTCAATACCATATATTACTGGCGGAAACCTCTATTAATGAACACATTTTGCTCCTTTTGTCATCATACCATATAGCCTAGGAGCCTCCTCCCAATCGGTAGTTCAGAAAAACACTGGTGGGTGGTGCTTCTGTCAAGTTATTTGTTCAAACAGAATAAAGGGCCCAAATTTTCATATTAAGCCTTTATTATTTATTTTCAGTAAAAGAATATGCAATATAATCATAGCTCTCATTTTATTGATTATGTTAATAATAAAAGGTTAGGGTAGAAACATGTGTGATATCTTTAGTCTGATCATTGGAAATGGAGGGCAAGTCCATGTTCGACCAGAGGCTGAAGCCCGAAGCTACAACTCAACCCTTTATCAAGTGTGTATTAACCCCTTTAAGTACATAGTGTGTAAATGATAATTATTGCCAAATTACTAGCCAACGGGGCTAACGCACATAGCGAAACAGTCCGCATCCCAGAACATAGGAGCAGCGAGATAACGCTTGTTCACGAGTGAAATAAGCATAAAGCAATAAAAAACCAATAAATCATTAGCACAATTAAGCAAAGAGGTATCTGTAACACGGTAAAAACAACACAGCTAAGAACGACTCCAATAAAATGGGATGGAAACCCAGTTTTCTATGCATCAGGATGTCATGGCAAACAAAAGCTCCAGTGTTTTGAGTGGTTCATTACAGTTACTCAGTTTTGATTACAGTAACTTTTTATCACAATAACTGGCAAAAAAATTTAATTTAAATATCAACACAATTAGACAAGTACCCTACATTTCAAGGTGTTTCGAACGTAATTGACAATGATACCTACCGCAAAGCCATAACTTTTCAGGGTTCTATTGTAAATTTATTACAGGGTAATGTAACCTAGGGAAAAAACCTTCTTTCTGTAGAAAAAATTCCGTTCTCTTCAAAAATGACACTCGTTCCTGTCGGAAATGAATAGTTTCAGAAACATATACTGTATATGTTAACGTAACATTGCTAATGTTAGCGAAGCGAGCCAGTGGCGGAACAAGAACCATTATATTTAGCGTTGCTAATGTTAGCGTAACATTGCTAATGTTATCGTGCGCAGCTCAACATTATCGCTTGCCAGTATATACGAGCTTGATGTTTTCGTTTTCTGGCGAGCGAAGCGAGCCCACGGCGTTACAAGAGCCATTATATTTAAACATTTTAATAGAAAATATATGTTTTCTTCTAATAAATAACGTGATTCAACCGGTTTTCACCTTCATTTCAACCGCAAAAACAACAACCAGTTCGGCTGCTTGAAGTTAGTCGAACTGGTTGTTCTGTTTGCTTGCGGTTGAAATGAAGGTTAAATTCAGTTAAATCACGTTATTTGCTACAGGAAACACATTTTTTCTGTTCAAAATGATACCCTGTAAACTTGTAACACTTTACCCTATTCAGTTAAGGTAGTCGACCCAGCCCATAACAAAAAATATGGATTTCCGCTAGGAGTCATTATCAAATACGTTCATACCACCCCAATATACTTTCAGATCCGGTCTTATTTTCTACAGAACATTTATTGCACTATTCTATAATTTTACCAAAATACCTAAAGTAATATCAATATGGCCTGAAACTGTATTGTGGAATACTTGAATTACTAAGTTACAACCCTAGTTAGAAAAGCAGAATGCTATAAGCCCAGGGGCTCCAACAGGGAAAATAGCCCAGTGAGAAAAGGAAACAAGGAAAAAATAAATATTTTAAGAATAAAGACGCCTGAACTAATCTACGGTAATGTAGCCTAAGCTACGATAGCTTACCTGTATAGGTATAACGCATCCACTAACATATAATCATTAATTTATTTGACAGAGAAAAGTTAATAGCCTTGAAAATATCAAAACTCTCATGAATTAATATAAAATCATATACCATGTTTACAAGAGAAGATATGGAAATGAAAGCGAACGGGTAAACTTATTATTCATCATTTACATGATTTAAACACCTATTTCATAATTCAAACAAATCACATTTGTACTAAATACTTACCAGTTTTGAGCAAGGCTGCAAATACCACAAAAAACGCGAGGGACTTCATTATCATGATAAAATACGCAATATCAAGAGGGAACTCCCATTCCTTTCGTCACACCCAAAACACCTGTAACTTCCTAACTTACCTGAAATGTTTATGTTCGAAAGTTACGTTTGAAGAAGTGGAAATTATTTACGTATTTCGCCAGAATTTAAAACTCCCAATTCATGAAATTAAAAAATATCTGTAATAATTAAATATGTGCTATTATTTTATATCAAAATGACATTTTAAGAATATTATATTGAAGTAAAGATGTTAAAGTTTAAGTACATAGATCCGAACAAGTCATCGGTTTCTTTACTTTCCGCTTTGTATCGACATTGAACCGGATCACTATTCAACATCGGGTGCTTTCCTCATAGAAGAGATTATTTCAAATACAGAGATACAAAACTCTATAGAACTTACAATGATCTTGAAAGGTCTTTTGAAAGTAAAAACAGATGCATTTAGTCTCAAGGAGCCGATAAGGACAGCGACTAAGCGAATAATTCTATGAAATATGAAGCCTCCCCGTAGAGAACAGTATTTCAAATAGCCAATGTTTTTTTTTTTTTTTAATTATTCACATATCGTATTTTTTAACCTGATATCGGATTAGGATAAGACATTTTCAAGACACTGTTGTAACAATTACAACAAATAGGTTTTTTTTTTTTTTTTGCATAATTAGCTTATTTATGTTTATTAAATCCTTTCTTTAATGAGGCATTCTAAGATGGAAACCGTACCCTTATATTGGTTATCATAATTTAGAGTAAAAATTCACTTCTAGTCATTACTTCAAAACTATAAATCTTTAATAGGATCTTTATATTGCAATTCTAACTTTGGACATTTAGCATGGTAAAAGCAGTGTGTAAAAAACTGTCCAGTTATTCGACGACAGGAGTTAAATGAAAAAGGTCTCATAATATCTGGTAAAACCTTTTATTTTCCATAACAACAATTAAAACTCAGTAGGTCACGGGGATTCATCGTCAATATTCATGAGGAGGATTTCGGGAACACCGGACTTCTCGTTGAAGCTAGTTCTAAGCAGAATGCCACAATGCTGATTATGTATCCTGCCACAAGAGTTGCAAACATCCCCTAGAAATGTGGAAGTAAACATATAATCCAATAAACAACTAAATGTATAAAACATTTCTTATATTGAATTTTTCATTTCTGTAAGGGATGTCGTTGTAAAGTATCTCCGGTGCTACTATAGCGTGAGGTCTACCGCCGTATGTCACCTACCCAGGTGGAAGGTGAGGTCTACCGCGTGACCAGCGCCCCAGAGCCCCGCACCTAACCATGAAACATGTGAACTGCCCAGATCCATCAAAAACGTGACATATCTACGTGACCTCCCCATATAAAAGGAAGCAAATGGATCGGCTAAATCAGTTTTTCCCTTGGCCGAAAAGAGATATCATCGATATCAGCATTCTACAGTGAACCCCCAGCAACAGGAGCACACATACAGGCAATTGAGGGATCATGGTTGGATGCTAAAACGATGATTCTGAAGAGATTAATGCGAGGTGTTGGTTGTCAGCTGTTCCAGTCTCAGCTTGATCTTTTTTGGTGGAAGATGATGAGAAAAAATACCAATGATCTATTTGTGTCATTCTTAGATGTACGAAGTGTGTATCGCTAGAATAAATGTATGGAAATATATGATAACCTGTTTGATGTACGAAGAGTGTATCGCTAGAATAAATGTATGGAAATATATGATAACATGTTTGATGTACGAAGAGTGGATCGCTAGAATAAATGTATGGAAATATATGATAACGTGTATTTTTACCTTTATTCCTTTTTTAATGTAATTAGAAATCCAATTATCTATTTAAGTCACTTCTAAAATATGTTTAAATTAAGTGTTCATTGCTTAAAAGAAATGTATGAAATATGTTTTATCTATGAGGGACGAATAATTCAGCGGTAGACCTCACGCTATATTACTAACAGGAGGTAGATCTCACGCTATGGTGTGGTAGACCTCACGCTATAGTAGCACCGTATCTCCCCTATATGACAAAGAGTAATATATATATATATATATATATATATATATATATATATATATATATATATATATATGTGTGTGTGTGTGTGTGTGTGTGTGTGCGTATATATATATATATATATATATATATATATATATATATATATATATATATATATATATATATATATATATATATATATATATATATATATCCAGTCACAGCAGCATTGAGAGAGGTAACTACTCAGTCTCTCCCCATCCCTAGGGTAGGGTGGAGAAGTAGTCATACCCTTGTGAGAAGGGGTGCGTGTGAATGCATATCCATATTTAGCCGTCATTTTTTATCGGTCACGTACATTAGTCATACATACTCTTGCAATGTCGCATTAAACTACTATCCTGCTTATAAATTATACGGTTCCATTTTCCATTAATTTAAAAGTATATTGTTTTTTTTTAAAACAAATTGCTCTTAATATAGGCCACGCATAAGCGTCTGACCCACTTGGCAAAAAAAAAAAAAAAAAAAAACTTATAAATTATACAGTTCCATTTTCCATTAATTTAAAAGTATATTGTTTTTCTTTTTAAACAAATTGCTCTTAATATAGGCCACGCATAAGCGTCTGACCCATTTGGGGAAAAAAAAAAAAAAAAAAAAAAAAAAAAACAAGTAAGAGGGAGTTAAAAGTTAAAAGTGGGGGTTGAACCTAGGTACGTTGCTGATAGGTTTTGAAGATAAGGGTAAGCAGAAGCAAGATAATTTTAAAAGATTAGTGTAAAGGAAAAGAAACAGTCGCCAATTGGCATGATTAATGACGTCCACATTTTTGAACATACTAAAAACCTTGTCAGTTATAGAGGAGGCTGCATTCCATCACAGAGAAATTGATGTAAAATCGACTAAATTTTTGTCTACTGAATTAAGTATTTAAGTCTTCTATTCACTTCAAGAAATCTGTGAAAAATATCAAATGAAAGCCAGTAGAGAAAATCAAATAATTCTTTGTCTATGGAATCAAGTACTTCCGTCTTTTATTCGCTTAAGAAAAGATGTAAAATATCAAATGAAAGTCAGTAGAGAAAATCAAATAATTCTTGGTCTATGGAATCGAGTACTTCCGTCTTTTATTCACTTAAGAAAATATGTAAAATATCAAGTAAAAGCCAGTAGAGAAAATCAAATAATTCTTTGCCTATGGAATCAAGTACTTCCGTCTTTTATTCGCTTAAGAAAAGATGTAAAATATCAAATGAAAGTCAGTAGAGAAAATCAACTATCTCTTCGTCTATTGAATTCAGTACTTCCGTCTTTTATTCACTTCAATAAACCTGTAAAAATATCAAATGAAAGTCAGTAGAGAAACTCAAATAACACTTTGTAAATTGAATCAAGTACTTCCGTCTTTCATTCACATAAAAATATGTAAATAACCCAAATGAAAGTCTGTAGAGAAAATCAACTAACTCTTAGTCTATTGAATCAAGTACTTCCGTCTTTTATTCACTTCAAGAAATCTGTAAAAACATTAAATGAAAGTCAGAAGAGACTGTAGAAACTTACCCATATGTTCCCCAGAGTCAACGCCTCCTGGACGATGATTTTAGTGGGCGGGTATCTGCAAGACTTCGGGTTGGTCATAGTTGTGTCTAGCCAATAGGAGTAGAGTCCGCCCTCGAAGGCAGCTCGAACTCTGGAAGAGAGGAGTTGCATGAAAAGATTGAATTTATCTCGAAAAACAACAAGTTAGAAAAGAACATATGTGATTGCCATCGTCGAATTAATTTGGTGCAATGCAAACACACACACATGTAATAATAATAATAATAATAATAATAATAATAATAATAATAATAATAATAATAATAATAATAATAATAATAATAACACCAGTACAGATTTCACACTTCACCACCTGCCACAAATAGAGAGAAACAGAGTCCACCCTACAGTACCGGCACCCCATCACCAAACCCACCTAAAAGAGAATTACAAAGACTTGTAACAGCCGCAAGCAGAAACTAAGAGAGTGCATTTATCATTGAAATATAAACAAGTGCCATAATTGAGGATGTCTTACCCATTTATCAGAAACACCCCTAGAGGACTGTGCTTGGGATATATAGGGCTGAAGTCCATCGGCATGAACCTCTCATCTGATACATAGTATTTGCAGTTACCTGAAAACACATAGGGTGAGAGTAGTACTACAGTATACATGTTTAATGTTGTAATGTACACACACACAAAGACACACATAATATGTATATATGTATATATATATATATATATATATATATATATATATATATATATATATATATATATATATATATATATATACAAATAATCCTTTTCTTACTTCAGTAATCCAGCTTTCCTAGAATAATTAATTTCCTTTGGTATCTAACAAATTATCTTTATCATTTTATGAGACCCTTATTTTCTCTGATAATTTTACTCCCTTCAAATACTTCTTTCATCCATTAAATCACTTATCTTACAACTAAATTCTTTCTATTGCCGCGCAAAAATTTCGCATTACCACAACAAATTTTCATTCCCCTTGAAATATTTCCCATATATATACCATTTAACGCTTCCTAATCCTATTCATCAAATCTTCAGCAAGAAAAATATCGTAGAAATAATAATTCTAACTAGAGGAGCACTAAGATGAGCACAGACCTCCACCAAGGTAGCTTATTTCTCGACCTTTGACTTGACCTTGACCTTGAACTTTGAACTAGGACTTGCAAAATTTAATCACTTCCATGTCTCAACATAACAATTAATCCCTGAAAGTTTCACTGATTTATGAGTAAAATTGTGGTATGGAAGTTGTTCACACACAAGCAAACAACGGCGAAAACATAATCTCCTCCAAAACTTGTTGATGGACATAATAATATAAACATAATGATAATTTTAATAATAATAATAATAATCTTAATGATAGCGGAATGACCCAATCATTTTACAGGCCAATCCTCAGCTTCCGTTTGCCCTTGAAATAACACATTTCAATACTCTCAAAAAACTCCTGCTCACCACCTATATAGTCAACTCTTTTTAGCGAGGCAGATTTGCACCGACTCGCAGGGGTGCCTTTTTAGCTCGGGAAGGTTTCCTTGATCGCTGATTGGTTGGACAAATTAATTCTAACCAATCAGATAGCAGGAAACTTTTCCGAGCTAAAAGGGTACCCCTGCGAGTCGGTGCAAATGCACCTCATTAAAAAAAAAAATTAGTATAATCATCATGCCTACCTTTATCCATAAAATCTTCCGTCAAAAATAATTTCATGGATAGGTATGGATGGATAACGACGTGGTCCCCTCGTCCAACCAACCTATCCACGGTCTCCACGTATTCTGCAGGACCCACGAGTCTCATCCTCTCTGTGCCGTAGGTTTTCCAGACCTCCTGGAATATGCCCGTATCCGCTTGCTGATCGGAAATCGCAGGAATAAATCAGTTCATTACATCCATTATCTATTTTATGTTTTGGCGTTGTTCGTTAATAAGATTACTAAAAAAAATTGTGTGGATGTTTACGAAATTTTTATTTAAAGTGAGTTGACAATTACTTGGGTTTTGGGGGAGATAGGAATGTAACTTTCGAAGGGAGATTGTTCAATCTTGGTAGATGTTTGAACGTGAATTTATTATTATTATTATTATTATTATTATTATTATTATTATTATTATTATTATTATTATTATTATTATTATTGTCGTTGTTGTTAACACTCAAACGGTGTAAACAATGTCATGGGACAAACATGTAAAATTAGAAGCATGTGTAATCTCCATGTAAACGCCAAAAAAGAAAATCAAGAGAATATTCATTGCTTTCAAAATATTATTGAAATATAGAATATCAATATTGATAATTAGGGCACACATGAAAAAACAGTCGTCTATAGGTTAGAATAACCTGACACGAAAAAAAAATTGATAATAGAAATTATATCAATAAGTTCATAAATTGGGTCATAACATTACCATTATTACAGATTTATTCCAACCAAAGATTTATGATCTGTTTCCAGATAGATATTCGAGTCTTTAGAAGCTCACTTTGAAAATTATATGGTATTTAATGTTTGGTCCACATGATCTTAATAATGATAATAATAATAAAAATACTAATAATAATAATAATAACAATAATAATAATAATAATATCAATAATAATAAGAATAATGATAATAATAAGAATAATGATAATAATAATATCAATATCAATACTACTACTACTACTACTACCACTAATAATAATAATAATAATAATAACAATAATAATAACAATAATAATAAAAATAATAATGACAACAACAACAACAACAACAATAATAATAATAATAATAATAATAATAATAATAATAATATAAAAAAAGAAGGGCCACGGAAGAGATTTTAAATACGCACCGATATAAACTGCAAATAAGCTGAATTCGCAAACCATATCATCTTCACATTGGGGTCGTCCATAACTTGCCTCACCGTCTGGTAGGGCTCGCGAATGTGCCGGACAGCAAGGAGGGAAATCAAGTTGGTGCTATAGGCTTCGAGGAGAACCAGCACTGTCAGCAGCCACCAGCCGAGGAACATCCTCTCCCACTCGTTGTTTGTGTCTGATTCAATGTCTGGGGAATAAGAGAATAATTGCTTATTAATAGACTTGGTTAGATTTCGCCAGTCGTCTTCAAGGTTTAAACTTTTAAGGTAATTTGGTTAGATTTCGCCAGTCGTCTCCAAGGTTTAAAGTTTTAAGGTAATTACCTTAGTTTGAGATAATTTGCATGGTTTCAAGGTAATTTTAAGGTAATTTCGGTATTTGTAGCTTGAAATTTAAGGAAATTGGAAAAGTTTTAGGGTAATCTAAGGTAAGATGCAGCAGCATCTAAGGTAATGGCCAAATCCTCAAGTTTAAACCCTGGTCGTCTCTACCTTGAGCTTTAAAAT
>NC_090745.1:112271126-112308626 GCF_036898095.1 Palaemon carinicauda | reverse complement strand
ATCACTTCAAGTATTTGTGTTAAGTGATTATTTTTTTTCTCTTTTTAAGTGGGTTTTTCTTTCATAGCACTCAACACTTGAATCCTTCACTTCTGTGAGTTTCCATGATATTCATTTTTACCTTGAAAATTTAAATGTGCCCTCAGAGAGAGAGAGAGAGAGAGAGAGAGAGAGAGAGAGAGAGAGAGAGAGAGAGAGAGAGAGAGAGAGAGAGAGAGAGAGAGAGAGGATTGAATCATAGGTTGTTGACATACATTTTTCTAATAGGTATGGTTATTCAACTTAAAATTTTGGCTGTTGGGGTTTTTCTTTCAATACAGATATATCTAATATTGCACTATGTGTAGTTTTGATACTGTTTAAAAACTTTTCTTTCGATAGCCCATTTTTGTATTTTGATGTAGGATAAGAATTTATCGCTGAGTTTCTTGTCCATTCACCCTTCAATCTACGGCCAATCACAAAAAAATATTGCTGATTTATATCCCCAAGAGAGGTTAGTTCACCAAACATTCAACTGGGTTCCACAAGGCACTAGAAGAGTTGGAAGACCCAGGTTTACATGACTGAGGACTATGAAGCGTGAAGTAAGAGATGAATGGACACGTGTTGAATTAAAAGCTCGAGATAGAGACGACTGGCGAAATCTAACAGAGGCTCTTCAGCGTCAATAGGCGTAAGAGGAGGGGATGATGATATCTTATAATTTTTTTTTTTTTTTTAAGATTTTGTGATGGATATAGATGCAGATCTGGGATTTTTTTTCTCTTTCGAGTTTTTTTAACGTTGATGGAGGTATCTGCTTTGTGGCTTCCCTAAAATTACAGCCATAACGTCCAACTATCATGATTTGGTGTCACACAAATACTCGAAAAGTTTTTGAAATTGTCCTCATATTTGTAATTTTAACAAATTTGCATCTCTCTCTCTCTCTCTCTCTCTCTCTCTCTCTCTCTCTCTCTCTCTCTCTCTCTCTCTCTCTCTCTCTCTCCAGCATTTGAGATAATTTTTTATCAAAATGGTTTTGATTAAAAATTACACTCCATCCATAAATGCAACGGAATTAACAAATACTGTTATTATTATCAACCATGTTTTAACAACAGTTGTCATACTAGAATGCCTATAACAGTTCAAAGAATAACCATATATATATATATATATATATATATATATATATATATATATATATATATATATATATATATATATATATATATATATATATATATAAGCTTTCATAAAAAATTATTGGAGCAGTCTTCGAAGATAAACCATGTTTCTGTGATACCAACTTTTATTGATAATCATAAACAAATCAGCAGCGGTTAAATAACCTATATAATATCTTGGTAGACAGTAATGAGTAATGTATTTGTAATTTTGTTGAAATTTAATATAAAGATAAACTCAAGAAGTCCCTAGCAAATATTTCTATTAAGAGTTTAGGAAAGTTTTTGACAGATTTAATATTCAAATCCCAATGACATTACGTAGCTTAAACTTAAAGAAAGGAGCAAATATATAAGGGGGCTGAGGGCAAAACATTTGTGCTTATTCTTAAATGAACCGACAGACCCTTGGGGGTGGGGGCATTATCACACAACTTTATAATCAGGATTCTCGTATATCTGAGCGAGGAAAGGATATATATAACCCCCCGGAGGGTGCAAGGCCTGTTGGTAGCCATGATCTAAGTGCTGGCTCGGCGTAGGCTGAGGATGGTAAACCGTTTGGTTCGACGCTATGTAGTCGAGAGAAGACGGGATTTGCGCGTTTCGTGCGTTTTGTAGGCAAAGGATTTTATTCGTCTTTTGCTGTATGTGTCCGCATTCGACCCAGCGATGAATCCATCGGTACACGGTTCCCGTACTCGTTCCAGTTAATTCTGATATATCCCGGATGGTTGCGCCACCTAGCCACAGCCAAACGATTTCGATCCTCTCTTGCAAGCTGGTTCTGGTTTGCTTGCGACGCCTCGACTGCATCTTTGGACCTCCTGCGTGGGACATATATTGGGGGAAGTTAGAGCCAGCGGATAAATAAACGATAGGTTAGTTTAAGTTCTTGTTAAAATCTAAGTAACTTTATAATTTGCGATTTAATATAGACCTTGATTAAATGTACGTAAGGCAGTTTACATCGCTGTAAATTACACTAGAGTCTAGCCACAAAACAAACGCATTAAATTGTGGCTCTCTTAAATAGATTCGATATTTTCAATTTTAATTACTCGTGAAATATCAACTAAAATTCTTTATAAAAAATATAATAATTACCGGAAGATAAATTATGCGCTTGCGACTTCTTTACTATTTTTTTTTTTGAGCAATTTCCGCGTGATTAGAAAATTTAGATGAAACTTTTTTCGAATGCAATACAATTTTTACGAGGTACAAAGATGCAGTTAATACCATAGGTGTGTGTGTATGTGTATGTATATATATATATATATATATATATATATATATATATATATATATATATATATATATATATATATATATATATATATATATATATATATAGAGAGAGAGAGAGAGAGAGAGAGAGAGAGAGAGAGAGAGAGAGAGAGAGAGAGAGAGAGAGAGAGAGAGAGAGAGAGGCGTGTATTATTATATACATGTGTGAGTGGTAAATTGTCTAATTTCATTACCAGGTAATTGAATCTCTTAAGAGTAATTATCGACCAACGAAATCTCTGAAGTCAATGAAGGTTTCATAGCAGTAAAAAAAAAAAAAAAATCATATAAAAAGTAGAAAATGGAAAAAAAAATTCACAAATCCGATCTCGAATTGTTTCGAGACTCGTGTAGTAATTACAGTGTAATTCTTGAAAGCAACGAGGATTGATAACGTGAATCAAGGGAAAACTGGTCATTCTTAGATTCAAAAGTACCAGGACATCATTCTTAAATCTCTGAAAAAATTAACTTTGAGTTTCAATAGAGTACAGAGTACAGAGAAATCAAGGGCTTTTCTTAAATCATGTATCTATCAAAGACGGGCGACACAAAAAAAATCGAAGCAACGAGGATTGATATTGTGAATCAAGGGAAAACTGATCATTCTTAGATTCAAAAGTACCAAGACAGCCTTCTTAGATCTCTGAAAAAAACTAACTTCGAGTTTCAGTAGAGTAGGCCTACAGAGTACAGAGAGTACAGATAAATCAAGGGGCTTTTTGAAATCATGCATCTATCAAAGACGGATAAAAAAAAATCGACATATACATACAAAGACATATAAACTCATGCACTTCTACTCATATCAAATAACAATTTTTGAAAAATGCTTACTAAAATCTTAAGTCAGATAAAAAGAAGTTTCAACCAAGAACTTGTGATCTAGCTTGTTGGCTGCAGCAAACTCAAGTACTTACCATCCCGGGACGCTGGCAGCTTTATATCTTTGGATGACGATGCCAACGAAAATCTCATCTATTGTCAACTGTTTATTGGTTTCCGAGGAATCAATGTCGCCCAATATGAATTCAGAGATTAACTATTCCATCTCATTTTGGGATTGCCATTGGCTAGGCGGCATAAGAACAAGCCAAGAAACGGTCGAACTTGGTTTTGAAACGCATGCGTGGGTGTTCGGACTTCAGTCTTTGTGGGAACTAGATGATTTTAGAGTAAATGAAACACCGTAAATTTATAATGCAATATGGATTTAAACGCCATTTTGACAGACGTGTGACTGAAGTCAGTGATCCAGGGCTTCCATCTTTGATTAATGTCGGTCTCTTTGGCCTTTCAATGTGCGTTTTATTGACAATGATAACTGGAAATTTTAATCTAGACATTTACCTCCAGGTTTTATGTCATAAAGAGATAATGAGTTTACGTTGAACCTCGTTACTTTGGAATCTACTCTTCCGGCAAAGATCTGCCGGTAACAAAGGTATGACTGATGTAATTCTAAGTTGTTTATTCGGGTATGTTTCTAGAATAAAATACTAACCGGTTAATTTGGAGGAAAACTGTTTCGTAAATTAACGCCAGATTCACATTTATGAGTAAATACAATTTTCAGAGTATGTAAACATCGTTAATATTAAAATTTTGATACAGTATTAAAATTTCAAGAAAATATACAAATTTAGAATATATAAACAATGTAAATACAACTTGAATATCAACATTTAGAAAAAATATTTACATTTTTTTGGAAAAAAAATAAATTTCAAGAAAATACATATTAAGAAATAAAAAAAAATAATTATACCATTGAAGTTTTGAGAAAACAAAAAACTTTATAAACCGTTAATATATGATAAAACTTAAATGCACCCAGAAAATATCGAAGTTTAATGAAAATATACAAATTTGGGATAAATGATGAAATGGTGACCAACTATCCAAAATTTAACCTTTTTAAATAGATATTCTACAGTAGGTTAGGCCATATGAAATGTGTACATCAGGTATAGAAATATACTTCAAGACAAAAAATATGAGGTTTTCTAAGCAATGGGGAATAGTAAGTCATTATAACTAAGGCAATGTAAAAAAAAAATGTTTTGGGGAGATAATTTTGTAATTGAGAGAATTTACAAATAATTCAGGAGAGAAAGTTTAAAAATTATTCAGGAGAGAGATAATTTCTAAATAACTCACGAGAGAGAGAGAGAGAGAGAGGAGAGAGAGAGAGAGAGAGAGAGAGAGAGAGAGAGAGGGAGAGAGAGAGAGAGAGAGAGAGAGAGAGAGAGAGAGCGTTTTTTAAGCAATGTGAAATAGTAAGTCATTGAAATTAAGGCACTGGAAAAAATCGTTTTTTAGGATATAATTTTGTAACAGAGATAATCTATGAATAATTCACGATGAGAGAGAGAGAGAGAGAGAGAGAGAGAGAGAGAGAGAGAGAGAGAGAGAGAGAGAGAGAGAGAGAGAGAGAGAAGAGAGCGTTTTTTAAGCAATGTGAAATAGTAAGTCATTAGAATTAAGGCACTGGAAAAATCGTTTTTTAGGATATAATTTTGTAATTGAGAGATAATCTATGAATAATTCACGAGAGAGAGAGAGAGAGAGAGAGAGAGAGAGAGAGAGAGAGAGAGAGAGAGAGAGAGAGAGAGAGAGAGAGAGAGCGCCTTTTAAGCAATGAGGAATAATAAGTCTCTTTAACTAGGGCACTAGAAAATAATAGCTTTGGGAGATAATTTCGTAACTGAGAGAACTTAATTCACGCGAGAGAGAGAGAGAGAGAGAGAGAGAGAGAGAGAGAGAGAGAGAGAGAGAGAGAGAGAGAGAGAGAGAGAGAGAGAGGGGGGGGGGGTTGGATGCATTTTACAGAACATTTATATTTATTCAGTCTCGATTTAATACAATTCAATGTTCAGAACCCGTTCACCTGGATATAGATTAATTACTACTACTACTACTACTACTACTTCTTCTACTACTACTACTACTACTAATAATAATAATAATAATAATAATACCATTGTTAGCATTATCATTAAGCAGTATTATATTTTTTCATTATTATCATTATAGTATCATTGTCATCGAGATGAATAAGTTCACACAGGAGAATGCCTTAACATAGAAAAATAAACATCAAATAATAAAATCACAAATAAATCACAAGTAAACTAAGGAAGTCGGTAAACGTAACGTAAATATTAATAGGATACAAATTATAGCCAGAGAACCTAAGAATATAACACTAAAGGGGTTTAATTTGCTTCTAATATTTCCTTTACTTCGAAGATACGGATTATATTCTATGAAGAGGAAAATTCAACCTAAAACAAGATGAAAAACAGTAATTATCTCAGGTTGCCAGGGCACCAGGGATACTACCGCTGGAGAGTTATTGACTCCTTTGACTGGCCATACAGCACTACATTGGATCCCTTTATCTGATTCCGACTCATTTTTTTTTTCTTTTGCCTACACATACAACAAATAGTCTGGTCTATTCTTTCCACATTCTCCTCTGTCTGCATACACATGACAACTCTAAGGTTATCAAACAATTCTTCTTCGTTCAAGGTGTTAACTACTGCACTGTAATTATTGAGTGGTTACTTTCCTCTGGGTAAGGGTAGAAGAAGAGACCCTTAAGCTTTGGTAGACAGCTTTTCTAGGACACTCCAAAATCAAACCATTGTTCTCTAGTCTTGAGTAGTGCTATAGCCTCTATACCATGGTCTTCCATTATCTTGGGTTTAGAGTTCTCTAGCTTGAGGGTACACTCATGCTCACTATTCTATCGTATTTCTCTTCGTTTCCTTGTTTTCCCAAGTCTTATAGTTTATATAGGAAAGATGTATTTTAATATTGCTACTCTTATTACGATATTTTATTTTAAATTTTCATTACTTGTAATTTATCTATTTTCTTATTTCCTTTCCTCACTGAGCTATTTTCCCTTTTGGAGCCCTTAGGCTTATAGCATCCTGCTTTTCCAACTAGGGTTGTAGCTCAGCTAGTAATAATAATAATAATAATAATAATAATAATAATAATAATAATAATAATAATAAATACGTCTGATGTATTATTACTAACAATGTTTACTTTCACCGGTAATTTGTTCAATTTTCAACAAATATTTGCATTGCTCTTAATAAATATGGGTGCTGTTAAATACTGTTCTTATCCCCTTACTAATCACAATTGCGTTTAAATACTATATGAAATTCTCACTATTATGGCAATTACGATATTTGAGTTATGTATGCAATAATATTAAAAGCTTCAAGAATTTTGATGAAGAACTACAACTATCACAAGATCTAAAGTCTCAGTCAGAAATTTAAAATGATGAACTAAAATACATAATATACTGTAGATCCTACTGTCAACGAGGAAGAGGTAGATGGAGAAAGCTGACCAGAAACATCGACCCCACATAAAAGTGAGAAGAGATGTAGACAAAGAAGAACTGTAGATCCTACTGTACATGAAAAATTTAAAAAAAAAAAATAAAAAACTTTTCCTTTCTCATTAGTTTTTTTTTTTTTTTTTTTTTTCTTTTTTTTTTTTTTGACATGCGGGACAAATCCCGATCCAAGATATATTCCTTATATAGTATTTATTTCCTTATGTTTTTATGTTGAACAGGCTTATATAAGTCTTTTTATAATTCATACATGAAATATCTGTTTTAATGTTGTTCATGTTCATTTGCTTCTTATATCGTTTATTTATTTCCTTATTTCCTTTCCTCACTTGGGCTTATAGCCTCTTGCTTTTCCAACCATGGTTGTAGCTTAGATAATAATAATAATAATAATAATAACACTAATAATAATAATAATAATAATAATAATAATAATAATAATAATATACGGTTGAAACCTGTAAAATGAAAAGAATGAAAACTGAATTTAAGTTTGTAAACAAAGGTATAAAGGACCAGAGGTAATGAACCATAAACAAATTGTAAACATAAAACTGTTCACTACAATAAAAAAAGATTTCTTAGCCCTAAGTACCTAATAATTTGCAAACTTTATTTCATTTTAACTATATATAATTATATATTTTTTAAAAAATAATCTTCAATTATAATAAATTATTTCATTTTTTAAAAGCAAATAAAAAAAAAAAGAAAGAAAATCTTCACACGAACTATAATAAACGCATCTAACCAAAAAGAATTCGCTGTATCGGCTGGTCTCCGAGAACCGTAACACATCCAGATATTGGTGTCACAATATAAACAATATTGGTCTGTTTTAACATTGAATCTTCGTACAGTTAGTTTAATTGTACAGTTGTTTCTGTGTCATATATTTTGGATCATAATTATTTTTGCTGATGTTTACTATTTATGACCACGAAGCTTGGAACATCTTCAAGGATTTGAACGATCCTAACCTAAGTTAGGCTGTCCGCAAGTAGGTTAATTTTTGCTTACCGTGTATAGATTAGATCAATTTACAACACTTTATTTCCATATTTACTTTGACGAGGCCATTACATATTAATTGAGGGTGTAATTAGCCTAGTCAAGACTCACTAACTTGATTGGAGCCTTTGTATAACGACGGACATACATAGAACATCACCTAATCTAATCTAACCTATAAGCTGTGTCCTTACCTACTTACCTAACGGGAGAAGACGTTACCCGCATTAGACTGCCGTATTCTTAGCGATAGGGTAGATAATAAGGGATTTGTGAAGCATGCCCATCATACATAGATTAACTACGGTAATGAGAGTAAATATGTGATACTTTAATTTATAGCCAACTACATGATCCATATATTTTTCCTACACATTATTTTGTGCTTAATCTATTTCTGATCATGAATATTGGGGTAAACCACCCATCCATGAGTTCCCATATACAGTATAATAACAATTACAGGGGATCCCATTTGGAAACTGGGATTTTGGGGTGGGGAAAACCCAAAAATAATTTGCCGTAATTCTAATGGTCCAAAATGTATAATAAACACAAGATAACTAGCTGGAAAAATATGTGGTTCATATAAGTGGCGTGGAATTAAAGTAACGTTGTTACCTATGATTCATGTAACGTCCATCGAATGGTTTTTGTTCCGCTCCTCTGTTCTGACAAGCGGTACATGGATGAGTTGCGCACGTCATTCCCGTTGGTCACTATTTAAGTATCATAATTACCTATGATGTATGTTATGTCCCTCAAATGGTCTTTGCTCCAAATTCATATTACGGAGCCTTTGTAGGGTGACGGCCAGATCCCGTAGAAAACGGGAATATTCTGAACTGTGGCCGTCGTTCTAAAAACGATTTTGGCGGGAGAAGCTAACTTAAAAAACCCATCTAACCTATGCTAAAAGCCGTATCCTTACCCAGGAGGGCTTCCCCCCCCCCCCCCCCCCCGGACACCCCCCCCCCGGGCCCCCCCCCCCCTTCCAACCTTACACAACAGTTTCCTTACCTACGAGTACGACGGGAGAAGCTAACTTAAAAAACCCACCTAACCTATGCTAAAAGCCGTGTCCTTACCCAGGGGGGCTGTGCCCCCCCCGGACCCCCCTTACACAACATATTTAAGATCCGTAGACAATTTCCAAACGTTTTTATTCTATTCAAGATAACAGTTGGAGCGATAATAAACAAATTAGGACGCTTGGCCGTAGCGCTACAAACTACCCCATATTACAGTATCACATTGCTTCTCTACTCTGGCAAGTGGTACATAGATATGCTGCCTATCCCAATTATATGGGTCATTTCAGGTATATTATTTACATTCAGATGAGCAACAATAGCTATGTACTGAACAAAGAGTGTTTTAAACTTAATGAGTGACCGAAATAAGTGGAATTAATTTAAATTTTCAAAAAGATTGAACTCTCTTGTGGGAGACATCCTCTTGTGACAATACGTAGCCATGCTGGAACTGAAGTAAAAGGTGAAAAAAGTTACATGTAAAATATCTTGGAATTTATGCATAAATATTTGGCTCTTAATTGGCTTAAAAAGCCAGATAATGATTACGTCATACTGTACAAAAGACAGAACAGCTGGAAAAAGCAAATTTAAACAACTCATGCACAGTAACCCATTAGTCATACAGAGAAAAATCCCAAAATAGTCATCACTTATTCGTTTCTTTTACAAAATTCTTGTTTTGCTAGAAATTAAAGTAGTGTATCATTTATTAATCATAGTGAATAGGTCTACAGTATTAGCATATTCTTGGGTCATATTAAATGAGAAGATTGCATTTATTGTGAAGTACAGTATCAACATCATGATATGCATACGAGTCTTCATGACCACACAGCATGCATATACAATCACATACTCCCTAGGGTATTCCTTCAATTTTGATGGTAGTTCACACCTTGTCCGTTGGATTTTTTTTTATTAGCTTGTCAAGTTCATAGTACTTTTAATGCAATTACAACTGTTGATAGCAGGGCAAACCTTAACCATCACTAGTAAACATCAAAACCTCATGTTCTCCCCTAGTCAAACTGATGATGCTGTAACCTTGCTTATTGGGTGACTCACTCCTCTCATTGGTTTAAATAAAACTACCAGGACATGAACATTTTTTACTATCACTGAATGGTGAAAGGGTAAAGTTTTATTATATTGATAACAGACCCTAACTCTATACATTTGATTTTCTGGGACTCTGGTTGGAAGCAATTTTAGAGTTCTTCTAGTGGTTACTAATCTTAATACCACTAATTCCTTACGAAAGTCATGTTAATCTGTAGAATTTTGATGTGAATCCAAATGTAATTCTTATGTCAAAGTACACTTTACAGTAATGGCCTAGCCCCTCCTACCCTCACCCTTATAAAAAATGGACTTTGGTAAAAGTGCAAGAGAGTTCCATAATCATTCTTAGATTTAGTGATTGCAAATACTTGGAGTGCCCTTGATTAGAATTGTTTCTCCCTAAGTCTTTTTTTGGCTTAGATCAGTAGGCTAGTCTACATACTGTATAAGTTAGACCAGTATGATGCCTCCTAAAAATTGATGAAGTACATTTATGATGTCCACCTGAATCTTAATGGAAATGGATTAATAAAAATTTAATCATATATCATTGAAGACGTGGCATATTTTCAGTAAATATTAAATATAGGCATATTATGTAAGTTAGTAAATACTGCACTCCATCATATATAAAGAGGTATTGATATCTGTGAGATGATAATTTTTTTTCAAGAGAGGTAGATTTAATGTAGAAATAAGATTCATACATTCAACTTTTACAGGTTTTTGTGGATTAGACTGGAATCTCCATGGATAATGTAGTTCTAGGATATGTTGAGGTGCACAAAGAAGAAACGAAAGTCAAAATTAAATTCTACGGAAGGGTAAGTCCTTGGACTAATATGGAGACCTGTCACCTCAGCCATTCTTTCATGATCAAGATTTATTTGCATGTAAATACAGACACGATTTACATGAATGTAAATAAAACAGAGAGGTAAGTCCTTGGACTAATATGGAGACTTGTCACCTCAGCCATTCTTTCATGATTAAGATTTATTTGCATGTAAATACAGACACGATTTACATGAATGTAAATAAAACAGAGATGCACAGTGCTTTGTAATTGCCATTTGCTTGGGAGATTTGCTATTCTTTAAAGAATACTACCATACTCCTCAGAGGGAGTTGTAGTGTTGAAAAACTGAAGATAGGAAATTTGGAACATCTAGGATGCTAGGCACATCTAGATGTGGCCATCTGATTTTGAAGATAGGTAAATGGTTAACATTGGGATTCCTCAAGTACCCATTTTAAAGGTGCTATAAAAGGGATTGGAATTAATTGGCCAGATAGGACTTTCTTCCATCCATTTTCAGCCAGCCAAGTGAGCACCTGCCCGAACAGTTGGGCAGTAAACCTGTCCTCTGAAAGTTTTTTAAATTATGTAATACTGGTAAAAGTTTTAACTTTTGTTATGTAAAGGATATTTCAACCTTTATTTTTATGTCTTTCACTTGGTTTCCTATTGCCAATAGGGAGTTGAAGTCCGACATTGCATTACCACTTGGCTGGTTCATAACAACTACTTCAGGCACTCACAGACCTAGAACTTTGCCAGTGTTCTAACACAGCCACCCTTTAATTTAACCTTTCCAGTCATTATCCCATTTGAATAGAAAAAGGATAGTATGTGATCTGAATTGTAGTGGTTTTCACCACGTTTTATGCATTTTTTGTCATCAGAGAAGTAGTAAATCAACTACTTTAAGCTGAAAGCAGCCATTCTGCACGAGGATACTTCCGAACAGTGTTTGCGCTTGAACCAACGTGGTCGTTGCCATGGTAACTGATGTCATGACTTTAGCTCCCTATTTCTCCAGTCAAGATAGATTTCCTCTCTTAGTAGTGATAGCCATCATCAAGATCAAGGACATAACAGACAGTTCAGGATGAGTCACTTGGATTGTACAACAGAATTTTAATAAGAGGCATAAGTTGAATAAAAATGAGGGATTCACTAGAGCTCCCGCCCAAATTTTAACGTATGTACCTAGAGTTCTTGTAGCTAGGCATAGTGTACCAGTTTTGTACCCTTTGCTTTGGCTCCCAATGCACACCAGGTTTGCTCCTACGCAAACATTCACTTTTGACTTTGGCTGCAGCTAGGGTGGATGTACTGTTATGCCTTCGCTGTTATTCTACTCCTATGGCAAAGAACTCGGGTTTGTATACAGTAGTAGTTAGGAAAAGTACAAATTACTTTTAAAATTTGTCAGGTGGACAGGTTTAAATCACGTCACTCTTGTTTTGGGACACAGGCTCTTGCATTAGCAGCCCATATAAAGAGAATATACAATACATAAGTCTGCATGAGGTGTAAAAGGTTCTTTAAATTTGAGAGAGAGAGGATAAACATGCTGGATCAGCATGGAGAACACACAAGACAGACAAGATGGCAATGAGTTAAATGTAGCCTGGACACTAGAGTGATGACTGGATGGGAGTCCAGTGCTGAAGCCAATGGGTGATGGCTGCTGCAAACCTCTTAGGTCCTGGAGACATTATTTTCTTATATCATCCTCACTGGCTGAGTTTTTTACCACCCAATTTTCATACACATCTCATCTACAGGGGAGATGAGGAACTATTAGCGTCTTGAATGTAAAACACCGTAATTTTCCAATTGGAGAATATTTTTCCATACAGTATTCTTGTTACTGTTTCATACAGTAAAACTAATTAAGTAATTTAACACTCGGTAGCCTATTACCATATAGTGTGGTAGTAGTTCTTAAATTGTATGAGGTTTCATCATTCAGAAACTAAGGCACCAATTGAAGATTCCTTATCATACTCTCTTCAGTGCACTTTTTACACAACATATGTTGTGGCACACGCGTGAGAGGGCTTTTCCTTTGCACTTGTTCTCTATGAGAGAAAATTAGGTCAAGACAAAATTGAAGCAGTTTAGACAGCTAAGTATCACAACACCCAAAGGAAAGGATGAGAAGTATAAGGGGTAAAGAAGTACTGTATACTGTAGCTGGAACCGAAGGGAGCTGCAGTAAACCTCTGGTATTATTTACACTGTTCATTATTAAGAGCATACTAGCTGGAACCAAAGGGATGTTGAAATGAACCTCTGGTATCATTTACAATGTTCCACATTGAGGGCATACTAGCTGGAACCAAAGGGATGTTGAAATGAACCTCTGGTATTTACAATAATCCACATTAAGGGCACACTAGCTGGAACCAAAGGGATGTTGAAAAGAACCTCTAGTAGCATTTACAGTGTTCCACATTAAGACATACTAGCTGGAACTGAAGGGATGCTGCAATGAGCCTCTGGTATCATTTACAGTGTTCCACATTGAGGGCATACTAGTTGGAACTGAAGGGACACTGGAATGAACCCCTGGCATCATTTACACTGCAATAAGCCTCTGGTATCCTTTACAATGTTCCATATTAGGGGCATACTAGCTGGAACTGAGGGGACACTGGAATGAACCTCGATATCATTTACACTGCAATGAGCCTTTGGTATCATTTAGTGTTCCATATTAAGGGCATACTAGCTGGAATGAACCTTTGGTATCATTTGCAATGCAATGAACCACTGATATCATTTACAGTGTTCCACATTAAGGGCATACTCGCTGGAACTGAAGGGATGCTACAATGACCCACTGGTATCATTTACAGTTTTCCACATTAAGTGCATACTATAAATGGCTCCCCTGCAGAGCTCAGTGATAGATACCAAACACAATTAGTAAATCCAGCTGGTAGTACATGGAAGTTTATACCTCAGCCTCATTGAAATATATTTGGAAATATTGTTTTTATTTTATGGAATGTTGAATTACAGTAATGAAAATAAAAGGCAGTTTGCTATTAGTGTTTTGTGAGTAGTTTTCTGAGACTAATACAGTTTAATGAGTATATTATTGTACTGTAGTTTTAAAGTGCTGTAAGATTTCTTTTACAACATTGTTTTATCAAGTCTCTTCTTTTTCAGGATTTCTGTTGTGTTCAGCATTTAATTGAAAAGGAGTAAGTTTTCATATTTGTGTTTCAGTACTCAAATAACAGTTCTAAACTTTATTTTATCTAATTAAACATTGTATCATAGCAAATTTTCATTTCACAAAAATTAAATTTATCACTTTTAACTTAGAGAACTGCAATTAACTATGTATTAGTATGGTAAAGTTATTGGCATGGGATGAAAGTCAAAACTCTATCACTGGTGTAGAGACATTTTTAGGTAAGTTATATTACTGTTTTGGTAGCACCATAAAAAATGAATCTCCCATTCGCCTTGTCATTAGGTAGAATTGGCTTAGTTAGGAATGGGGGAAAACACTGAAGTTTTCAATATGGAAGGTACGATGGAAAAAGAGAGTGATAAAGGTACTGAATGTGAGAGAGACAAGTCATATTCAAATAGAGATGCCAGTAGCATCCAGGATACAGTCACTAATGAAGCATTTGTGGATAAAATGACTAACTTCAATAGTGAAATGGCTGTATTGGCAATGAGAGCTAACTTGCTTGGTCTCAATCTCTTAAGCAATAACAAAAGCAACACTTCTGATGGTAATATGTTGCATCTCTCACCTCTGAGTTTATATGGTCTAACAAGTGGCGGGGAAGTAAATTACTCCGGAGCTTTACCCACAGGTTATGGTAACGTTGCATCAAATGACAATTTTGATAGGCTCTTTTCTTATCCCGGAAATACAATTATGTTGAACAGTGAGATTAGTTTGAGACGGTTGGATGACAATGAGGTTGGAGACTCAGGAGAGAATAATCAGATAAATTCACTAACCTCAACAGGTCAAGAAATTGAATCTTCCCCATCACATCCAATGCTTTTGTCAACAGATATCGTGAATAGTACAAATTCCAGATATACAAAGGAACCATTTGTGAGTGCAAATGTAAACCAAAGTGTTCAAAATTTTATCCAGGTAAATCAGTGTATCAATAAACTACAAAATGTTGAAGCCCAGTGCAGTATCAATAACATTACTAGTAACAGAAAAAATGAAGCTGATATTTATTCAGAAAAAAATAGGGAGAAAAAAGATGAAAATTATTTTCGTAACAATGCCATTTATGATAGTCCTTTACAATTAGGTGAGATTTCTCATGCTTTAGACAATGAAAATTTGATGCCACCTAAGCTTTTTCAGTTATCAAATATTGCAAACGTGACATCACAGAGTCCCAGTAGTTACCCAGTAATAACTACTACAATTAACCCACCTGTAAACAGTACAAGTAATTCCTGTGGGTCAGTAACTGAAGGTGAGATTGCAGATAAGGTAATCTCTGCCATTTCAAACAGTATTTCAGAAAAGTTACCGTCAAGTTCTGGTAGGAAGTTTGTTTGTTCTCTTTGTGGAAAGAAATATCATTCTGAAGAAATGTTAATGCAACATGAGGTATTACATTCTGGAAAGAAAAACTTCCCTTGCCCTGTTTGTGGCAAAGAATTCTCAAGAGAACACAGTATGTTGACGCACAAACGAATTCACACAGAAGAGAAGAATTTTAAATGCGATTTGTGTGGGAAAGGATTTTACTGGAAGTCTTGTCTGAGAAGACATATGGATGTTCATATAGACGATAAAGATTTTACTTGTCCGATATGTGGGAAGGTCTTTGTCAATAAGTCTTATGTGGCAGGACACATGGCTGTTCATACTGGAGAAAAAAAGTTTAAATGTGAGATTTGTGGGAAAGGTTTCTCATTCAAAGTATCCTTGAGGAAACACAGACTCCTTCACACACAAGAACATCTGAAGATTCCTTTGTGTAGAAAGGAACCATTCCTGCAGTCTGATTTAATAAATTTTCATCAAGATGCTGTGAGTACTGAATTGGGGGCTGAGGAAAAAACTTTACCCAGTCAGAGCTGTGATGATACTTCAGGAAACTTAGCTGATTCAAACCAGTGCAGTATTAGTTCAGTATGTGACAAAATTCAGACTACCCCTAAGGACTCTGAAGAGCCAAAGAACGTTCAAGCAGATTTGCCGATTAGCTCCAAAAGTGCAGAAGAAAATCAAAAGGATATTGTTGATATCCCTGGTGACCCAGCAGTTATAAGTGACATATCTAAAGATACAGGTAAACAAAGTTCGTCAGTACACAGTCTTGTTAATCTTCCAGCATTATGTGGAACTAATACTAAAGCTAACAGTGGTGCCATATCCTCACTACCAAGTACAGTAAGTGAATCATTAAGTATGGATACAAATATTTCTGTGTTACAAGGGAATGCAGTTCAAGTGAATGAAAGTGTAGCTTTTGATTCAAATAGAAAGTACGGATGTGATGTGTGTGGTAAAAGGTTTCATTCAAAAGCAAATTTGTTACGGCATGAGACGATACATTCAGGGAAGAAAAACTTCCCTTGTGGAGTTTGTGGGAAGGAGTTTTCAAGAGAATACAATTTGATAAATCACAGGCGTATCCATACTGCTGAGAAAAATTACAAATGTGATTTGTGTAACAAAGAGTTTTACTGGAAATCTTGTTTAACAAGGCATATGGGCGTTCACATAGATGAGAAGGACTTCACATGTCCTATATGTGGAAAAGTCTTTTTCAATAAGTCATATGTAACAGGACACATGGTTGTTCATACTGGTGAGAAGAAGTTTAAATGTGATATATGTGGAAAGGGTTTTTCTTTCAAAGTGTCTCTGAATAAACACAAAATCATTCATACAAATGAGAAAAATATTAAATGTGATATATGTGGTAAGAAATTCTTCCAGAAATCAAATTTAAATCTTCATCGGGCTGTTCATACCAATAAAAAGAAGTTTGTGTGCGAGTTTTGTGGGAAAATCTTTTCTTCAAAAGTATACTTGGATGATCATGTGGCTTTACACACAGGGGAGTTCAAATGCACTGTATGTGATGAGAATTTTTCCAGCAGTGTTCCTTTGACTGAACACATGGCTGTACATAAAGGTACTAAAGATTCTCCTAAACATAAATGTGATTTGTGTGGCAAAACCTTTAATAAAAAGTCCAACTTGATACTCCATAAAGTTGTACATGCTGGTAAAAAAGATTTCTCTTGTGATATCTGTGGTAAATCTTATTACCACAAGTTTAATTTGGTACAACACATGGTTATTCACACAGAAACTATCAAATGTAATGTTTGTGGTAAAGTATTTGCTCGACAGGCCCAGTTAAATCGACACATGGCTATTCACACTGTTCTAATGAATCGTCAAGCAGGAGAGATATTTCCTTCTGTGCCTCCAATTTCACGCTCAGCAGAAGGTGTATCTGCTGCAACGTATTCCCAGAAGGAAAATGGGGTCAATTTGCTCTCACAGAAAACTCAACCAGCAGAAAAGGATCCCGTTAATCCTTTCATGGATGAAAATCGGCTGGTTGACAGTATTCCACCAACCAATGCTTCTGAGGATTCAGAGCAGTCTGAAAATGCTAATAATTCTCGTGTAGGAGGAAAAATACCCACCAACAACCTTTCTGAGTTTATTTTTACTGTGGAAACAATGTTGTCCGATGAATCTTCAGATGGTTCATTTGTAGATGAGAAGGATATTGATGATACAATAGATGATAAAGAGCAGATTGGAAATGTTCCATTAGCCATGCTCGCTGAAAATGCTGCTACTTCTCTTGTTGGAGCAGAAAGCCTTTCAGATGGTATTTATACTACAGAAGAAAGATCAGAGGAAAATGAGCCTGCAGAAACAATTTTAGATGGAACTACTTCAAAAGCAGCTGGTCTGACTAAAGGATTTTCAGACTGTGATTCAGCAAGTCCTTCAGGTGAAAGAGTGTTGGTTGAGGAAACTGAACCAGAAAGAAAAAGTGCCTTTGAAACAGACATTCCTGTTAATAATATCAAAGTTGAAACTTTTAAAACAGAGCCCTTGGAATCAGACTTATTTCTGGAAGAACTATTTCAGGAAGAAGTAAAAGCTGAAAATGTTGATGTGTACATCAAAGAAGAAGTCATTGTATAATAGTGTGATCATGTGTTGTTCAGTAATTAGATAAGTAATATTGTGTTCATAAGCTTAATTTGAAATTTTAAAGTACACCCAACTACTGTACTGATATTAACCAAAGATGAAATAAAGTATTTTAATTTCAAAGTGTTACATAGGATGTGAATGTGTAATAACTGAGTTAATTCTATTTATAAAGTGAAACTTTCATCTCTACGCATGAAAAACCTGTACTTAGTTGCCTTTTTAAAGCATTGTTGGTAATTTCTTTAATTCAATTTTACACCACTTGCAGTGCATTTGATTTATGTTTAATCATTACAAAATTATTTGAAATATATATTGGACTGTATATGATTTGCTCTTAATGTAATTAGAAAATGGAAAGGTAGCTAAAGGTGTACAGTAGTTCAAATTATATTTATATATATTCTGAAATATTTTTAAAGTGATCCACCATTTCAAAGATATTTTCATTAGATTCTTGTCACACAAAGTATAAATTAATAGATTAATTTCAAAACAGGAATGTGCTCCATAAATATTAATTTTCAATATTAATCTTACCCGATGATCATGTAGCTGTCAACTCCGTTGCCCGACAGAAATCTACGGTCGGGATACGCCAGCGATCGCTTATACAGGTGGGGGTGTACTCACCAGCGCCATCTGTGGTCAGGTACTCCAGTACTTCTTGTCAACAAGACCTCAATTTTTCCTCTGTCGTGCCGCCGGCAAGACCTACATGGATACGCTGTTGATTTTGGAGTCTTTTGTTCACGGTTTTGGTGAAGTATTTGCTCTAAAATTTAGCCTTCGCTGTACAGGAAGCTTTTCCCTTAGCTTAGATAGCTTTTGGATTTAATTTGACTTTTTGGTTAACGATCTTTGCTTTACTTTGGAATTCCCCCTTGACTGTTCCCTAAATTCAAGATGTCCGACCACTCTCAAGCTCCTAAATATAGGCGATGTAGTGTTAGGACTTGTAATAGGCGTCTTCCGAAGGCCTCTGTTGATCCTCACACCCTTTGTTCCGATTGTAGGGGAAAATCCTGTCAATTGGAAGATCGATGTGGGGAATGTGCGGGGCTTTCGGAATTTGAATTTAATGAATTCCTCAAATATACAACTAGGTTAGAGAAGGAGAGAGTTAGGAGGAGTTCTTCTCGCTCTTTGGTTTATTCCTCTCCCCATGTCCCTCAACCTTTTCCTTCCCCTGTGGTGGTGACCCCCGAACCTGCTACGAGTGCTCAGCCTGATATGACGGATATGTTGCGTGCCATTCAGGCTCTTGGTGATAAGGTGGAGTCGTTAGTTAGTGACCACAATCTTCTCTTGGCAGATGTCAAGGAGCTTAAAGTGAAGAGTGCAGTGGGAAGTGTTAGTGCCAGTGCTGTGCATAGTGTCAGTGTCAGTGTTGCGCATGAGGATACTTCTGTGCGTGCCAGTCGTCCTCCCAGTCCGGGACCTCTTGCAAGCTCCCAAGCCCAGGGGAGAAGCAACGTCGAAGGACAAAAGGGTTCGGCAGGCCTTGATCGGCGCACAGTTGTATCCTCAGTGGTTGCGGGCGTATCTGATAGAGATCGTCACTTCCACTCCCAGACGAATGAGCCCTTAAATTCCTCGTCTGCGGAAGAGGTTTCCAGGAGGAAACGGTGGACCCAGGTCTCACGACCTCTCAAACTTAAGGTCCCTTCCGAGCTAGTCAAACGGCCCAGGTGTAGCCACTGGGCCAGTTCGGACTCGCCGCAGTCATCTGATGACTGCACACCTCCCAAGAGAGGTAGAGTGGTGCCTCAACAGGCCTCTGCTCCAACCACTGTGGACCCCAAGTGGTCAATGCTGCAGACTATGCAGTCTCAGCTTGCGGCTTTGATGCAGGAGTATCAGGCAGAGAAGGTTAGCACCCCTCCTCCTGCGAGCGCTCCTCCACCTTTACGCAGTCCTCCCTGTCAGATGCAGCCGCATCGGGAGTTGCCAGGTTCCAGCACTATGCGGCAACCTCCTCAACCCATGAGGCAGGAGCCTCATGCTATGCGACAACCTCCTCAACCCCTGAGGCAGGAGCCTCAGGCTATGCGGCAACCTCCTCCACCCTTGAGGCAGGAGCCTCATGCTATGCAGCAACCTCCTCAACCCTTGAGGCAGGAGCCTCATGCTATGAGGCATCCTCCTCAACCCATGCAGCACGAGCCTCATACCATGCAGCAGCCGCATTCTATGCAGCATGAGCCTCATCCCATGCAGCTTGAGCCGCATGCCATGCAGCATGAGCCTCATGCCTTACAACCCGTTCTGCAGGATTCAGCCATTCAGCCTGCCACTCTGCCTTTACCTCTCGCTACTCAACTCTCAGGCGATGAGGTTTCTGAGGATGAAGCTGCCCATCTGGATGATCCTCCATCTGAGGTGGAAGGACACAAGTCTTCGCCGCCTTCCTTAGACTTTCGCAAGGTCCTGGCTCTGTTCAGAGAGTTGTACCCTGAACACTTCGTGTCTGCAACCCCTCGTTCTCCTCCCTCCGAGTTTTCTCTGGGCATGCAGTCTACTACGCCTGCCTATACCAAGCTTGTCCTCGCCAGATCATCAAGGAGAGCTTTGAGGGTTTTAGGGGATTGGTTGCAGTCCAAGCAGCAACTGGGAAGGACCTCTTTTGTGTTTCCTCCTCCTAAGCTTGCTTCTAAGTCGGGCGTCTGGTATGCCACGGGAGAGGAACCTGGCTTGGGGGTTCCTGCCTCTGCCCAGGCCGACTTCTCAAGTTTGGTTGACTCTCCCCGCAGGTCGGCTATGAGACGCTCGAAGGTCTGCTGGTCCTTTTCAGATCTGGACCACTTGATGAAGGGAGTCTTTCGCGCCTTCGAAATTTTTAACTTCCTCGATTGGAGTCTAGGAGCCTTAAGCAGGAAGACTGCTCCTTCTGACAAAGATGCGGCCATGCTGATCATGTCCAGTATGGACAAAGCAATTCGCGATGGTTCTGGCGAACTTGCGGCTATTTTTGTCTCAGGAGTCCTCAAGAAAAGGGAACATCTATGCACCTACTTATCGACTGGTATCACCCCTTGCCAGAGGTCAGAGTTACTGTTTGCTCCTCTCTCCAAGTTCCTGTTTCCGGAGGAGTTAATCAAGGGGATGGCTGCGGCTCTTATCCAGAAGAATACACATGACCTCATGGCTTCTTCAGCACGTAAGGCGAAAACCTTACCTTCCGTGCCTAGATCTTACCGCACCCCTGTTGCTGATACACCTGCTACTAGGTTCATTCCGCCCTTTCGTGGTAGAGCCTCCAGTAGAGGAAGTACCCGTGCAGACAGTCAACGGGGCAAGTCAAAGAAGGGTGCCAAGTCCACGAAAAGCAGGCTTTGACTTCCTTCCTCTCCAGACAGCTGTAGGAGCCAGACTCAAGACCTTCTGGCAAGCCTGGGAGAGCAGAGGTGCAGACGCTCAGTCTGTCAAGTGGCTAAGGGAGGGATACAGAATTCCGTTCTGCCGCAATCCCCCTATGACCACTTCTCCCATCAACCTCTCTCCCAACTACAAGGAGAAGGACAAGAGGCTAGCGTTACAACAAGAGGTGTCGCTCCTGCTACAGAAGGAGGCAGTGGTGATAGTTCGGGACCATCAATCCCCGGGCTTTTACAACCGTCTCTTCCTGGTGGCCAAGAAGACAGGAGGTTGGAGACCGGTGCTGGACGTCAGTACGCTCAATGCTTATGTCACCAAGCAGACGTTCACAATGGAGACGACGAAGTCGGTCCTAGCAGCGGTCAGGCAGGAGGACTGGATGGTCTCGTTAGATCTGAAAGATGCCTACTTTCACGTTCCCATCCATCCAGACTCCCAACTTTTTCTGAGATTCGTCTTTGGAGAGGTTGTGTACCAGTTCCAAGCCCTGTGCTTTGGCCTGACCACGGCACCTCTTGTGTTTACGCGACTGATGAGGAATATTGCGAAATTCCTTCACTTGGCAGACATCAGAGCCTCCCTTTATTTAGACGACTGGCTTTTAAGAGCTCCCACAAGTCGTCGCTGTCTGGAGAGTCTCAGATGGACTATGGATCTGACCAAGGAACTGGGCCTCCTGGTCAATTTAGAGAAGTCCCAGCTCGTTCCTTCCCAGTCCATCGTTTACCTGGGTATGGAGATTCAGAGTCGAGCTTTTCGGGCTTTTCCATCGGCCCCAAGAATCAACCAAGCCCTGGAGTGCATCCTGAGCATGCTGAGGAGGAACAGATGCTCGGTGAGGCAGTGGATGAGTCTAACAGGGACTCTTTCATCGCTAGCCCTGTTCATCGAGTTAGGGAGACTCCACCTCCGCCCCCTTCAGTACCATCTGGCAGCTCACTGGAACAAGGATATGACGCTCGAGACGGTCTCAATTCCTGTTTCCAAAGAGATGAGGGCTACTCTAACGTGGTGGAAGAACAGCATTCTTCTCAAGGAAGGTCTTTCTTTAGCTGTTCAGACCCCCGACCATCATCTCTTCTCGGACGCATCAGACTCGGGCTGGGGCGCGACATTGGACGGACAGGAATGCTCGGGGATATGGAATCAGGAACAGAAAACGCTTCATATCAATTGCAAGGAGTTGTTGGCGGTTCATCTGGCCTTAATGAACTTCAAGTCCCTCCAGCTAAACAAGGTGGTGGAGGTGAACTCCGACAACACCACAGCCTTGGCGTACATCTCCAAGCAGGGAGGGACTCATTCGAGGAAGCTGTTCGAGATCGCAAGGGACCTCCTCATTTGGTCAAAAAGTCGAAAGCTCACGCTGGCAACGAGATTCATTCAGGGCGATATGAATGTCATGGCAGATCGCCTCAGCCGGAAGGGTCAAGTCATCCCCACAGAGTGGACCCTTCACAAGAACGTTTGCAACAGACTTTGGGCCCTGTGGGGTCAGCCAACACTAGATCTGTTCGCTACCTCGATGACCAAGAGGCTCCCATTGTACTGTTCCCCGATTCCAGACCCGGCAGCAGTTCACGTGGATGCCTTTCTGCTGGATTGGTCCCATCTCGACCTGTATGCATTCCCGCCGTTCAAGATCATCAACAGGGTTCTTCAGAAGTTCGTCTCTCACAAAGGGACATGGCTGACGTTGGTTGCTCCCCTCTGGCCCGCAAGAGAATGGTTCACAGAGGTACTGCAATGGCTGGTCGACGTTCCCAGGACTCTCCCTCTAAGAGTGGACCTTCTGCGTCAACCTCACGTCAAGAAGGTACACCCAAGCCTCCACGCTCTTCGTCTGACTGCCTTCAGACTATCGAAAGACTCTCAAGAGCTAGAGGCTTTTCGAAGGAGGCAGCCAGAGCGATTGCCAGAGCAAGGAGGATATCCACTCGCAGAGTCTATCAATCTAAGTGGGAAGTCTTCCGAAGCTGGTGCAGGGCCAATGCAGTTTCCTCTACCAGTACCACTGTAACCCAAATTGCTGACTTCCTGTTACATCTAAGGAACGTTAGATCCCTATCAGCTCCTACGATCAAGGGTTATAGAAGTATGTTGGCAGCGGTTTTCCGCCACAGAGGCTTGGATCTTTCCTCCAACAAAGATCTGCAGGACATCCTTAGGTCTTTTGAGACCTCTAAGGAACGTCGGTTGTCCACTCCAGGCTGGAATCTAGACGTGGTCCTAAGGTTCCTGATGTCATCTAGATTTGAACCGCTACAATCAGCCTCTTTCAAGGATCTCACATTAAAAACTCTTTTCCTAGTATGCCTAGCAACAGCTAAGAGAGTAAGTGAGATCCACGCCTTCAGCAGGAACATAGGTTTCACATCGGAAACGGCTACATGTTCCTTGCAGCTCGGTTTTTTGGCTAAAAACGAGCTTCCTTCACGTCCTTGGCCTAAATCGTTCGAGATCCCTAGCCTATCTAACTTGGTGGGTAACGAGCTGGAGAGAGTACTTTGCCCAGTCAGAGCTCTTAGGTACTATCTGAAAAGGTCAAAACCTTTACGAGGACAATCAGAAGCCTTATGGTGTGCGGTTAAGAAGCCTTCGCTACCAATGTCTAAGAACGCAGTTTCTTACTACATCAGGCTTCTGATTAGAGAAGCTCATTCTCATATGAAGGAAGAAGACCTTGCTTTACTGAAGGTAAGGACACATGAAGTGAGAGCTGTGGCTACTTCAGTGGCCTTCAAACAGAACCGTTCTCTGCAGAGTGTTATGGATGCAACCTATTGGAGAAGCAAGTCAGTGTTCGCATCATTCTATCTCAAAGATGTCCAGTCTCTTTACGAGAACTGCTACACCCTGGGACCATTCGTAGCAGCGAGTGCAGTAGTAGGTGAGGGCTCAGCCACTACATTCCCATAATCCCATAACCTTTTTTAACCTTTCTCTTGATTGCTTTTATTGTTGTTTTTGGGTTGTACGGTCGGCTAAGAAGCCTTCCGCATCCTGGTTGATTTGGCGGGTGGTCAATTCTTTCTTGAGAAGCGCCTAGGTTAGAGGTTATGATGAGGTCCTTTAGTATGGGTTGCAGCCCTTTATACTTTAGCCACCTAAGAGTCGTTCAGCATCCTAAGAGGACCGCTACGCTCAGTAAGGAAGACGTACTTATTAAAGGCAGAGTAATGGTTCAAGTCGACTTCCTTACCAGGTACTTATTTGTTTTTTATTGTTATTTTGAATAACTAATAAAAATGAAATACGGGATACTTAGCTTCTTTGTTAACATGTATACTGGTCTCCACCCACCACCCTGGGTGTGAATCAGCTACATGATCATCGGGTAAGATTAATATTGAAAAATGTTATTTTTATTACTAAAATAAATTTTTGAATATACTTACCCGATGATCATGATTTAAATGACCCGCCCTTCCTCCCCATAGAGAACCAGTGGACCGAGGAGAAAATTGAGGTCTTGTTGACAAGAAGTACTGGAGTACCTGACCACAGATGGCGCTGGTGAGTACACCCCCACCTGTATAAGCGATCGCTGGCGTATCCCGACCGTAGATTTCTGTCGGGCAACGGAGTTGACAGCTACATGATCATCGGGTAAGTATATTCAAAAATTTATTTTAGTAATAAAAATAACATATTTATAGTTGTGATTGCAACATCTTTGTTTTGTACAATGAAGTAGATTAAACATTAAAGAATACATTCAATTATCACGGCTTCACACATTTTATGTTGTCAATGAAAATTATAAAACTTTTGGGTCAAGGAATTCCATCCCAAGACCAACCACGTACAATATGTGGAGGCATTTGAGTAGCTATTTACTACAATCATATTGGATGTGTTGTGATCGTATTATTGGCCTTTGTATCGCACTTTATTTTTGTCTTGGACTTATAAGTTATTCTTCAGACTGACTGTCTGTTTTTCAATCCCTCTAGGATGTTTGTGCATACAGTAATGTTGCATTCTATTTAAAATATCTTCAAGGTCTATTTACTGATTATCATTTTTCATTATCCTACTCTCTCGTCACTTCTTTGTTTATGAAGTATACACACTGGAGTCTTTGTGCAGTTTTTCATATTCCTATAGCTTTTGCAAACATAACTTTTATGGCTGTTTAGTTCCTTGATACAAAACTCACACCTTTTATGGTGGAATTAATTTGTTTCTACATCTATAAAACCTAACCTTGCTCTTTAGCAGAAAACTATACCTCATTCTTGAACAGGATATTTGAGATAAAGTGAATGGGAGGCATACAAGATCCATAACAAATCTGGAAATATTCTAAAGTATTTACATTTGAATGCTCATTTTCTTTAGTCATAAAATTGTTAAGAAGTTATGGTCTTAGTGATATTTTCCTGATACTGTCAGTGTGTAGAATTACTGGATAAGGCTAGTGGTTTCTCTCACACATTTTTTGTTATCCTATAATATTATTTAGTAGAAACTATATTATACTGCACAACTGTGTATACTTTTACAATTTACAAACAATATCTTAAAACACAGTACTGTACTGTATCATACTGCAAAATCTCAAGACTGTATCCAACATATTCCAGAAGGAAATTGTTAATCCTCGAGTTGCAAAATTCAGTTTCAGGTAAGTACCTTATGTGCTTACCTGCGGCTACTACCGTAACATAGGAATTCTTTTGATGTGTGGAGGGAGTTATTGCATCTTTTAGTAATGTTCTCTGCTTTTTTTCATTGATGGTTCCTAGATTTTGCTTTGTGAAAAGGGATTTTAACTTTTATTTTCAGTTTTTAAATATTTAACTTAGCCGGTGGATATATATATATATAGCTAACGTCTCTGACGGTCCGACAGATTCAAAACTCGCGGGCGATCACCGTGATAGGTTGCTGGGTGTACACTAGCGCCACCACTCGGCAGGATACTAAACATATTCCCAAAATCTTCAGTTCTTCTCTGTCGCTCTAGCGATAAACATTGATTTCTTGCTCGCGCTAAACCTCAAGTTTTTCAACTATTGGTGAAGTACTTCTTTATGGTTTTGGCTTTCACTGTGTTAGTTATTCTCAAACAATATGATCTTCAAGAGAAACTCTTTTTGAAAGGAGAGAAAAATTTTTATCTCTGGATTTTCCATGGTAGAGAGAGAGAATATGGCCGACCCTTCCCTCAGTGTATGGGAAGTGTGTTAAAGGCTTTTAGTTTTTAGTATTTATTTTATCACTCTATAAATTCTTGTTGATATTTATAGATTTACCTCTATATTTTTATATCTCACCTGCCTTTATTAGGCCTCTTCGATTCTCTCTCCAATTGTACTAAATACCGAGATAAATTTTATATTTTTATAGATCGATGGGATGAATATTTTTAGAAAATATTTTAAGTGATTTTTTGTCTTTTAAAATTTATTCTTTGAATAGTCTTCGTTCTGTTTTCAAAGATGAACTAGCGTTAAGTTTATTTATGCTACGCAGTTTGCACTCTATCGTTACGATAGAGAAAGAGAATCCCGGTTTCACTTTGCAGAGAGAGTTAATCGATTTTGACATTTAGTTCATTCTTCTTACAAACTGAAGTTTTTTAAATACTAATTAAAAGGAACATGTTATTTTGCAATTTCTTAGTCCTTTTAGTATTTTTCTTTAGTCAAATAACCTTTTATTGACGAAGAGTGAGTGAGCCAATACAGTACTCTCGTGACAAGATAGAGAGAGAGAGAAAGAGAGAACGATCCAAATCTTTGTTCTCGTCCCAAGTCTCTATACAGGGAGTTTGGGAGTGAGAAACGTTGTTCTTCTCGATTCAGATATTTACTCTCGTCCCAAGTCTCTGTACAGGGGGGGAGAGAGAGAGAGAGCGAGAGATAAAACGTAGACCTTCGCGTTCTAGTTTTTTGTTCTCATCCCAAGTCACTGTACAGTGAGAGAAAGAGAGAAAACGTAGTCCTTAGTGATCTACTTTTTTAGTCTCCTCCCAAGTCACTGATCATTTTTAACTTTATATATTTCACTTTTCTTATACTGTATATATGTATACGTTTATTAATTTTTGCATGTGTGATACATTATGTACTAATGAGCTTACATTATACGACATATTTCGCAATTCTAACCTTTTGATTTAAGGGAGAATTGCTTGTTACAGATAGAAATCAGCTTTATTCATGTCTAATGTGAAATTATTAAAAAAAATGAGTGTGTCAGTGAAAGGAGTGCGAAAATTATGTTCAGTGTTGCGGAGGGTTCGTCTGTACGTACTTGTTGTTCACCCAGTCCTAGACCTCTTTCAAGCTCCCCAGCCCCTGGGAGAAGGAATGTCAAAGAGACCAAAGGGAACAATAGGTTTTATACAAGGAACAGACGTTCCCTCACGAGTTGCGGTTGACGTTTCTCATAACGTTCACCCTTAGCTTGAGAGAGGTGAGACTAAGTTCTCCTCACCCTCCGAAGACATTAACGTCATTCTAAAATCCTGGCGTCAGGTTTCATGACATCTCAAGAGGAAATTGGTTCCTTCAGAACAAAATGTATGTCCTTGGCTGCGGTCATTGAAGCAGTCCAGAACGTCTACTTTCAACGGAGAAAGGCTCACCTGCCAAACGTTCCTTTATAACGTCTGGCTTTGTTGCCCTGGAGACCCCGGTACAGGGTCTCGGTTTTTTTATTTCGTCTGGAGATTCCAGTCGTAACGTGAGTGCTGCTCCCGTTTTCCTTACTGACGTTTTGGGTCGAACGTTGCCTAGTCACGTTCTGATCCTCATGTATACAATCCTATTTTTAATATACTGCAGAACATGCAGTCGAAACTATCGACGTTAATGCAGTCATAGTCGAGTGTCAGTCTTTACAGTCAACCAGTAGCGTCAAGCTGCAGTCAATGCAGTCACGACGTGACTTCGAGCTGCAGTCACTGCAGTCACGATGTGACATTGGACTTCATACACTGCAGTCACGACGTGACGTTGGACGTCAGGCACTGCAGTCATGATGTGACGTTGGAGATCAGACACTGCAGTCACTAAGTGACTTCGACCTGCAGTCACAGTCACTGCAGTCACAAAGTCAATGCAGTCACGACGTGACGTCGAACTTAAGACACCGCAGTCACGACTTGACGTCGATGTCAGTCGATGCAGTCCCGACGTGACGTCGTTCTTCAACCTCTACCTGTTCTTCATTGACAGGTTGATGATAGTTGTCAAGCTTTTCCATCGCGACTTCTTAATGGCTCTCAACCAAATAGAGACATAGACTTCCGGATGAAGTTTATTCTGAGGAGGAAGAGGATATTTCTCCTTTCCAGCTGTACCTTTGGGTATCTTGTCGGAAGTAGAGAAACATAGATCTGCCTAACAGTCTTTATATCTTAATAAGATCATGACTGTTTTTAAGGAAGTTTTTCTTTCGCTTTTTGTTCCTGCTGCTCCACGCTCGCCTCCTTCAGAATTCATTTAGGGTTGGCTGCCTCAGCGCCCTCTTTTACTAATTCGTGCTCTCTCGGTATTCTAAGAGAGTTTTTACGTTTGCTGAGAGAATCTTTGAAGACAATAAGAAGTCTTACTAAGTCAATCTTTGCCTTCCCTCCAACCAGTTTGAAGATCTTCTGGCAGGCTTAGGAAGGAACAGGAGCAGACCAATGGCCTGTCCTCTTGTTGAAGGAAGGGTACATTGTACCTTTTGTATATATATAAGAAAAAAAAAGAGAGAGGAAGCAAGGAGACAAGCTTTGCACCTACAAGTGTCTCTCTTATTGGAGAAGGGAATTGTGGTGAAGTTTTCTAAACCTTCGGTCTCTAAGCTTTTACAACCTCCTCTGCCTAGTTCCAAAGAACTCGGGAGGTTGGAGACTAGTGCTGGACGTGAGCGCCCTCAATGTGTTTATTCTGAAAACAAAGTTCACTTTGGAAGCTTCCAAGTCTGGTCTTGCAGCAGTAATGGAAAGCGATTGGATGACCTCACTCGATTCCAGGACGCTTACTTCCATATTCCTATTCATCCGACCTTCCAACCATATCTAAGGATCGTGTATGGGAAGGAAGTGCTCCAATTTCGAGTTCTGTGCTTCGGTCTCAGCACTGCTCTTCTTGTGTTAATGAAGCTCATGCGGAAAGTGGCAAGCTTCCTGCACTCGACAGGTGTCAGACCCTCCTTTTACTTAGACGACTCGCTACTCAGGGCGTCATACTTCATTCACTGTCTGAAGGACCTCAGATGGAACTTGACCCTAGCGGAGGACTTAGGTCTCCTAGTAACTAGGAGAAGTTCTCAACTGACCCCATCTCAAACTATTCTCTATTGAACACTCAAGAAAGTTTTCTTAAAGATGCATCTTTATCAAAAAGGAGCAGTTGCTCTGTAAGGATGTGGATGAGTCCACTGGGAACACACTCGTCTCTGAAGCAGTTTGTCTCCCTAGGAAGACTCAATCTTCGCCCTCTCCATTTTCATCCCAACCACCATTGGGACAGGGAGAAGAGCTTAGAAGAAGTTTCCATCCCACTTCCAGAAACGATCATGACTTGCCTGAAATGGTGGCATGTCAATCTCAGACTTCAGGAAGGTCTCTCTTTTGCCCACAAGAACACAGACTATGTGTTGTTCTCAGACGCTTCGGACGCGGGGTGGGGAGCAACATTAGACTCTCTAGAGTGCTCGGGCCTTTGGATCGAAGACCACGTAAAGTTTCATATCAACCAGAAGGAGATTCTAGCATTTCTTTTGGCTCTGCAAAGTTTCAAAGACTGATTCAAATCAAATTGGTACAGGTGAACGCAAACAACACCACAGCGTTAGACTGCATCGCTAAGCAAGGCTGGACCCTCTCACAGTCCCTTTACTGAAATGCAAAGGATCTAGTTTGGACGAAGGAAAGAAACATCACTTTACTTACAAGGTTTATTCAGGGAGAAAGAAACGTGTTGGCAATCTGCCTAAGCAGGAGAAGCCAAGTCATTCCCACGGAATGGACTCTTCATCAGGAGGTGTACGAGAAACTATGGCGGATATGGGAACGTCCGTCCATAGAACTGTTCGCAACCTCAATAACGAAGGGGCTTCCTTCTTACTGCTCTCCAGCTCCAGATCCAGAGGCAGTCCACGTCGATGCGTTCTTACTGGAATAGTCTCACCTGGAGGTGTATGCGTTTTCTCCCTCCATTCAAGATCCTTCACAAGGTTCTTCAGAAGTTCGCCTCTCACGAAGGGACCAGGTTGACGTTGATTGCTCCCCTCTGGCCCTCAAGGAAAGGGTTCACAGAGGTACATTAATGGCTGGAGGACTTTCCAAGAAGTTTACCATTGTGAATGGATCTCCTTCGTCAGCCTCACTTAAAAAGATTCCATCAAAGCCTCCCTGCACTTCGTCTAATTGCCTTCAGACTATCGAAAGACTCTCTAGAGCTCGAGGGTTTTCGAAAGAGGCAGCTAGAGTGATTGCAAGGGCTAGGAGATCCTCTACCATCAGGATCTACCAATCCAAATGGGAGGTCCTCTGTTTCCTCATCCAATACCACTATAGCACAGATCGCGGACTTCCTGCTTCATCTCAGAAATAACCGCATCCTTTCTGCCTCGACTATTAAAGGCTACAGAAGCATGTTAGCTGCAACGTCTAGACATAGAAACATGGATTTGTCTAACAATAAGGATCTTCAAGACCTCCTCAAGTCTTTCGAGACTTCCAAGGAACGTCAAATTTCTACTCCAGCTTGGAATTTGGACGTGGTCCTTAAGTTTCTTATGTCTGAAAGATTTGACCCTCTAAACTCAGCATCTCTCAAAGACCTTACTCTCAAAACTCTCTTTTTAGTGAGCCTTGCTACCGCAAAGAGAGTCAGTGAAGTGCATGCCTTCAGCAAAAATATCGGCTTCTGTTCCAATAAAGCAGTATGCTCTTTACAGCTTGGTTTCTTGGCCAAAAATGAGCGACCATCTCATCCATGGCCTAAATAATTTGAGATTCCCAACCTATCGGATGTTGTTGGGAATGAAATTGAAAGAGTCTTGTGCCCTGTAAGGGCTCTAAAATTTTATCTGAATAGAACCAAATCGTTACGATTTAATTCAGAGGCTTTATGGTGTTCGGTAAAAAAGCCCTCCTTACCAATGTCGAAAAATGCCTTGTCATATTTTGTTAGACTTTTAATTAGAGAAGCCCACACTCACTTAAGTGAGAATGACCTGAAGTTACTCAAGTTAAAACTCATGAAGTCAGAGCAGTGGCAACGTCAGTGGCTTTTAAACAAAATAGATCCCTTAGAAGTGTTATGGACGCAACCTTTTGGAGGAGTAAGTCTGTGTTCGCTTCACATTATTTAAAGAATGTCCAGACTCTATGAGGACTGCTACACGTTGGGACCATTCATAGCAGCGAGTGCAGTAGTGAGTGAAGGTTCTACCACTACACTCCCTTGATCCCAATAACCTTTTGTCTTCTCTTGAAACTTAATTTTTGGGTTGTATGTGGAGACTGAGATAGTCTTCCGTAATCTTTTGATTTGGCGGGTGGTCAAACTTGTTTCTTGAGAGCGCCCAGATAAAGGGTATTGTTGAGGTCCTGTTATAGGGATGTTCACCCCATATATAACAGCACCTAGAGGTCTTTCAGCCTCCTGAGTGGATCGCTGGGCTTCATAAGGATAGCGGACGAATAGGCAGAGTATCATCAAAGTCAGCTTCCTTATCGGGTACTAATACTTAAGTTTGTTTTTATTGTCAAAACTCTTGAGCTTATATTCCTACAATGTACAATACTGGTCTCTACCCTCCACCAAGGGTGTGAATCAGCTATATATATATATATATATATATATATATATATATATATATATATATATATATATATATATATATATATATATATATATATATATATATATCCACTGGCTAAGTTAAATATTTAAAAATATTTTCAATTTGAAATAAATTTTTGAATATACTTACCCGGTGGATATATATAATTAAATACCCTCCCTTCCGCCCCTCTAGAGACCCTACGGGCTGAGAAGAACTGGAGATTTTGGGAATATGTTTAGTATCCTGCCGAGTGGTGGCGCTAGTGTACACCCAGCAACCTATCACGGTGATCGCCCGTGAGTTTTGAATCTGTCGGACCGTCAGAGACGTTAGCTATACTGTATATATATCCACCGGGTAAGTATATTAAAAAATTTATTTTAAATTGAAAGTATCATTTTGAGGTAAATACTGTATTGTGGAGTGTGATGAGGAGAGAAGCTTTGATGCTGTATTTGATTTCCTACATTGTGTGTTCGCAGTCATTATTTTGGACTGCCCCAGAAGTTAGAAGCTTTTCTATAATTTCAATAAATACTTTTTATAACATAACTAAAGTAATAATATTTTAGTTGCAATGCCTTTATGTATGGAAATTTTAAGACATTATACTATAGCTGGATCATCCCACTAATTTCCTTAACCCGCTAACACTCAAGTGACGTACGGTATTAGTTTCATCCTGAAAGGTAGCTTTGCCACTAGCTTTTTAAAAGTTACCCATTTAAAAGAGTCTGTAACTTCATTGGAAATGTTTTATGTCTAATGTGTAGGCTGATTATCAGGTAATTACTGAATCTATGATGAACTATTACAATTTAAACAAAATATCCAGTATACTCTTTATAAAGATTTTGATTTGAGTGTTTCAACTAAGTTAAGCTTCTGAAGCCTCAAAAGAAATTGACCGGTGGACAAGAGAAATTGAACGGTGGATATTATTAGTGATATGAAACCAGAGGTATTAGCGGAATGTGAAGATAAAGGAGTCAAACGATAGTTTTTACAAGCCATGTATTAAGATAACCCTGATTCACTAAAAAGTACAATTTGTATAATCAACGAAACAAATGAGTTTAAAATAACTACAGGTACTGTATTTACAATACTGTAATGAGTAATTCAACGATACACTATGATTACTGTACAGTATAGAAGAAATATTCCTGACTAATTTTGTGTATAAAACTGAAATATAAATCTCAAGATGCAGTAATAGACTTAAGTATTACTAATGGCAGTAAAGTACATATTTTTAACATAGCCACAATAATGTCAGCGCTTTGGGGAATTTAGTGACTGTCTATAGAGTGTGGTCATCGGACCTTGCATTCTACGAGAGTTTTATAAATTAGTATAAGGAAAAGAATTCCTTGGAAGGAGCTGAAATAATAGTTCAAGGTGTAAGGGAAAACCTAGGAATAGGAGATTAAGATTAAATAAGAGTAATGGTATGGAGTGTTTGAGAGAACAATAACTAATAAAAAATGGGGCAATAATACAGTAGTAATGGGACTGCTAAATTATGAAAATGAATTGTTGCATAAAGAAACATAGCTTTAATGCTTTTTGGTAATTAACATATAGTTTGAATGAAGGATTATATGTTTTCTGGTGTTGTGACTGCTAATAAACATATACTGATCATAGAGGCTCATTTAGTAAGTGCACTGTACTGTATTTCTTAAGCCCTTTGGGAGATTGAAGGATTAAATGAAATTTGATTGTGCACTATTATGGAAGATATTGTGTGTACTTGTAATTTAGGGCCCAAAGCTAAATTGTCCTTTATTTATAAACCGTGATGAAAACTCAATGATGTACAAACAATACAAAATTGTAAACCTTAAGCATTGTATAGTATTTTAATGTCAAGTGCAGTAGCCATGTAGTGTTTTAGTCTCGTATTCTGTGACTTCTAAAATTATTTTGCATGATAGCTTTCATGTTCATTTATGCAAATGGAAACTACAAACAATCAAAACCAAATTATGAACTTAACACAATGTGATGTATTATGGTAGCTGTACTGAATGCAGCAACTTCCATTACTTGATATAGTGGGAACATGATAGAGTTTATCAATTAAGGTATTGTGATGATGTTGAGTTGCTTCTTATTACATTAATGTGGAATATTCTGTTGTTTAGTTGATGATTATTATTTTTATGTATACTATGATAAATTGCGGCCACAACCAAAGATTTTAATGGAAATTGAATTTGATTCATGTTAAATTACTGTGTTGTCTTTTAATTACATCTTTTAGAATCTTACGTACTGTAATGAAATATACGCTTGCTAGTCTTATCATCTTCTATTTAATAAACTTTAGTTTGCTCTGTGAACTTTTTCGTTGGTGTTTAATAACAGGTAATAATTATGTAATGTACTGTGGTTAAATCTCCAGTCGAAAAAAGATTTTTATTTTGTACATTAAAAAATATCAAAATGATAGTAAACCATTAATAAATAATTTCTTACACGAAGTTTCCTTTATTTTTCCTCTTATGAATTGTAATTTTATTGACGTGTAATTCTTGTGATTGCAAGTGTACCATAATGAATAGTTTTGCCCGCACTCATGTGTACTTACAGTAATTAACTTTAATTTAAGGATTGTTTTTCTGGTCCCATACAACAGAACCCTACTCTTTACTGGACCTTCACATCCGTTTTATAGTCTACATTCCAAGGCATTCAGCATTTCACACCACATATTGCTCTTTTACTGTCAGGTCCACATTATCAAAGCACTTAGAGAACAAGAAAGTCTTCAGTTTCCTCTTGAAAGCCTTAATAATTTCAAATCTTTTGGATGTCTAGTGGTATTCGCTGATATTTTACAAGATTTTGTTCTACTACAGGCAGAGGAACTATGTGTTCATAAAGCTAATGGTTCTTGTTAATCTAACATTACTCTAGTTGTAAACAACAACACAAGTTTCTGCCATGTACGCTATCCAAATTTAGAAAAAAAGACAGTTAGCTGCTTAAAATGTCTACAATTCAGTGACTGCAAAAACTGTTACAACCATTGTTACTGTGATCCAATAGCAAAAGTTAAAATACAATACACTTTATTATTCAATTATCACTTACAAAATATTAAATCATGCTCAAGAACATGAGTCTAGGCTTGGTGCGCCATGGCAAATATTCGCTTAATCGTCTTTGCGCTCATTCATATTAACAGGTACTATGATGTAGATCTCAAGGAAGTAGTCGGTGAGTTTGCCAGAAAACACCAAAAAAAAAAAAAAAAAAAAAAAAAAAAAATATGGTCGAATAAATTTATCAGCCGGTTTTAATCACTGTAATTACTGAAGTTCATTTTGAGGATCCTTCAATAAAACTGACTTATATTTGAAATTTCAATACTTTGTTCTACCAATTGATGAAATGTAATGTAGGATGTTAATTTTTCTATATTTAGATAAAAACCATTAAATGAAAATTTCATGCTAAATAACTTAGTAAGACATTTAGATAAAATATAAAATATGGCTTCGACCCACCCCCTTTCCAGAAATTCCTGGCTACCCCATCCTCGCCCGGGTGTGAATTTGATTATAACAAGAAATTGTAATTAATAGAAGATTAATCACCATTATCATAGACCTTTTCCCCTTTTAAATTGGTATAATTCATGATATTTGCAGCTAATACTGAATCTGAATGGAGATCTTGTGTAAAATTGTAATTTACTTGCTTGAGGGTACACTCGGGCACACTATTCGATCTTATTTCTCTTCCTCCTGTTTTTTTTTTTTTTTTTTTTTTTTTTAAGTTTATATATGAAAGATCTATTTTGATGTTGTTATTGTCCTTGAAATGTTTAATTTTAATCGTTCATTACTTCTTTTGCTGTTTATTAATTTCCTTTCCTCACTGGTGTATTTTTTTCCTGTTGGAACCCATGGGCTTAAAACATCTTGCTTTTCCAACTAGGGTTGTAGCTTATACCACTACTACTACTACTACTACTACTACTACTACTACTACTATTAATAATAATAATAATAATAATAATAATAATAATAATAATAATAATAATAATAACTGGCAGAAGTTAAAAACTGCCAAATTCTATAAAATTATTCGATTCTATTTGGCCAAAATTGTTCATTAAAACTTGTTAAAAGATAGACAATATTTTAAAAGTCTAAACGTATAATTACTATAAATAACAAAGCACCACGAAATTACACAATAAAAGCATACCCCGACGATATACTTTTATTCATTCTCATTTCTACTAATACCTCTTTGCACCAGAAACTCAATACTTCCGCCTTTATAATCAATTCTCATTCACCAACCACCTTCATCCGCACATACATTTTTATGAATTCACGAACGTCTTTCTATCGACTGATCCGCTCACCTTCATCGCCAAATCTCCAATGAATATGATGTATAAAATCAGCAAGCATAATGCCTTCGCTTGAGTGGAAAGGGTTTCAGCAGACTCTTTTCATCAACACCCGTTAACGCTCTGGTATAAGTCTTGGATTCTTGGAATGAGGAAGAAGACAGGGCTGAAGCTGGGCTTACAAGATTGAACAGTTTGTCGAACCCAGTTGACGAACCTTCTTGTCAAACGGTTCGAAGAAGTGAAGTCAGCCACAAAAGCATATAGGGTTTGTGATCAATGAAGCCCCGCCTACAAAAGTAAAACGAGAACAGACTTTCTTCGAACCGTTTGACAACAAAATACCCCGTTCGCAAGTTCGAACATCACTTCAAACACTTGTCTGTCGAACTGCGTTCGACGAACCGTTCGACCGTTGAAACCCGGCTTAAGGGAACCCTTATGGTTTACTTCGTGGAATTGAATCTTGGAAATTATGGTTTATAAATTCATGGGAGAAAAGGAGGAAGGGGAGGGGAGGGGGAGGGGATTGGTGGTCGATCGTTCGGTACACAACAGTTCCTGGTACTAATAAATGTCCCGGGTCTTCAGTTCGCGCCATTCTCATGGTTAATTGCACCGATTGTCCCCATTTCGCAGACATAAACAACAACATAATTGGTTTTCGCATTGTTGAATTATAAGAGAGGGGGAGAGAGAGAGAGATACCTGAGGAATACAAAATACAGGGGGAAATCTATGTGCAAATGTACCGCAGCCATTTGTAAAACCACACAAGAGAGAGAGAGAGAGAGAGAGAGAGAGAGAGAGAGAGAGAGAGAGAGAGAGAGAGAGAGAGAGAGATACATCTGGTATTACCTTTTACGTTCGGGACAAATTATGACTAGGGATTAGGGTTGGAAAAAACGACTCTCGTAACATTCTAATAAAAGAGTATTGATAAACCATTTACAAGGGCATGTATGACCCTTTTGTGGCCCTAATCGTATAGTCC
>NC_090745.1:112261126-112266126 GCF_036898095.1 Palaemon carinicauda | reverse complement strand
TCCTTAGCTCACAAGGATGGTAAAGTTGTAGACACTACAGGAACTAACGAGTCTGAGCAGGACTCGAACCCCCGTCAGGCGAACACTTGCTAGAGACGTTACCAATCAGGCCACGACACAAAATAATCCCTAACTTTCCTTTCATCTAAAAATACGAAATAAACAGCGAAATAAAGTTATCTGAATATTTCCTTAGAAATACAGCAAACTCAAGAAAGAGTCTGCATCACACAATAAAAAAAGTAATCTTTTTGATGCTCTGGATACCAACCTCGTCTCCTGTTTGCATTTTTTGTCACTGGCTATCGTTGGTCCAATATCTGGGAGAAGACGAACACATAACTACGGCTTTTATCCATCCCGCTAGAACAAATGCAAGACGGAGAGAATGTTGACAACGGAGACAAGACACAAAGATGTTTGACCAACAAAGCTATCAGATGAAAAATAAATAAGTACACTGTTAAATATTTGCTGTAAAAAACGGTAAAAATACTGGAATAAATGTTTCCAGGCCTTTACCGTTTTAAAAACGGATATATTGACGTAAAGGAGGGATATTACGGTCAACAACCCGTAAAAGATAATAACAAAACAGGATACAAATTACGGTTGCCTGTATTTTACTGAAATACGTCTGAGAACAGTATAATTTTACGGAGAATTTCCGATTAAAATTACAGTTTTTTCTAACAGTGTAGACTACCATGATTGATTATGACTCATAGCTTTCCACTGTTTTATAATTCGTCAATAATTCTAGTCTTCAGGATCACGAAAATCAATTATTATGAATCAACAAAAGAATAAGTACTCAACAAAAAGCGAGAGATTTACAGAGAGAAAAATAGAACATTGATGAGAGAAATATTAAATCCTTTACAACCACCGAATCAACATTCACAAAAAGCAGGCGAACAAGTAATATAAAATGAACAAGGGAATTATTATACAGGAACTTCAGGAGAACTAAAGGAATCAAAATCTAAAACTATAACAACTCTCAAAATGAACAACCATAAGCAGTAACCAGACCCATAAAAAGAGGAAAAAAGAAAGGAACTTGAAAAAAAAAAAAACATTAAAAACATTCACAAAAAGCAAGCGAACAAGTAATATAAAAAGAAAAAGGGGATTTTTATACAGGAACTTCAGGAACACTGAAGGAATCAAAATTTAAGACTATAACAACTCCCAAAATGAACAACCATAAGCAGTAACCAGACACATAAAAAGAGGAAAAAAAGAAAGGAACTTAAAAAAAAAAAACAATAAAAAACAAGTGAGCAAGTCCTGAACGCGGACATGGTCCTCGTAGAGGACATACCTCCGCCAAGGTGACCTAGAGCGCCATATGTCCTAGAATCATGAATTGATGTGACTTCGACCTTCACATGACCTTGACCTTCACGTGACCTTCAAGTGACCTTGACCTTCACGTGACCTTGACCTTCACATGACCTTGGCTTCAAGTGACCTTGATCTTCAAATGTACTTGACCTTCACGTGACCTTGACCTTCAGGTGACCTTGACCTTCACGTGACCTTGACCTTCACGTGACCTTGACCTTCACGTGACCTTGACCTTCAAGTGACCTGCTTGACTTTTGACCTTCAAGTGATCTTTGTTCATTTGCCACTGATACTTAATATGACATTGATATAATGCACCAATATGACCTTGACCTTTGACCTTTATAAATTTGAACATCACCCATGGGTTGCGCCTGGACTAGGACTTCCCTGTTGGCTTATGCAAAAGTCAGTGCTTTATTTCTGTCTCTTGATATGGCCACTTATGTCATAGTGACACCAGTGACCCCTGTGACCTTGACCTTGGGGTGACCTTGACCAAAATTTAATCAGTTCTTCCATACACATTGGGGAACTACTTGGCCAAGTTTGAAGTGATTCCGTGTAGAAATGTGGCCTCTACGTTGTCCACAGACAGACAGACAAACAGAGAAACAAACAAACCGAACCGAAAACATACCCTCCTGGCGGAGGTAATGAGATAAGAACCACAACACACAACTAAGAATCCTAGTCTCCTTCTCTGCTCTTCCCCCAGATGTACACTGCTCAGAGAGTCAGGAAGTCAGCGAGTGAGTCTGTGAGTCAGTCAGCGCCAGAAATGGGTTTGGCCCGGGGGAGGTTTTCCATCAATGGAAGGTAGTCAAAGTTTTAGCTGCTCGACATCGGAGATTTTCGCTCCAGGCAACTTTTTCAATCAAAGAAACGACACAGCAGCAGCAGTAAGGCGGCGAAGAAGAAGAGATGGGTGCATAGATTGGTATAGCTGGATAGATGGAGGGGAAATGGATAGATGAAGAGAAGATGGAAGGAATATATATATATATATATATGTATATATGTATATATATGTATATATATATATATATATATATATATATATATATATATATATATATATATATATATATATATTCCACCATCATCAATTCGTACTGGCCAGCGCGGTGATGAAAATTTACCAAACCCCAGACCTGAATTGACATGTACGAGACCTTTGTCCTGCAGTGGACTAGAACCGGCTGCATTTGGTGTTGTTATATATATATATATATATATATATATATATATATATATATATATATATATATATATATATATATATATTCCACCACCATCAATCAGCTACTGGCCAGCGTGGTGATGAAAACTAACCAAACTCTAAACATGTATTGATATATTTGACACCTCTGTACTGCAGTGGACTAGAAACAGCTGCATTGTTGTTATTTTATATATATATATATATATATATATATATATATATATATATATATTATATATATATATATATATATATATACGTATATACATATATAAATATATATGCATATATATAAATATATATATGCGTATATGTATATATATATATATATATATATATATATATATATATATATATATATGTATGTATATATATACAAATATATATATATATATGCATATATATATATATATATATATATATATATATATATATATATATATATATGTGTGTGTGTGTGTGTGTGTGTGTGTGTGTATAAATCTAAACGAAGACGCACAATTGCTCTTAAACAAATTTTATTTCCATTCGTGTGCCCTTTTGATTATGTGGCGCCTGTTCCTCATTGATTCGGGGAAACTGGGTTAACGTTCCCCTTTTCCTCACACAGGATTATTTATATAGGGTAACAGGTAATAAGAAAAGTTAAAAATAAAGGAAATATCTTTTACATTAAACTGAAAAACATTGAGGACTTCTTATATTTACTGAATTGTCTTTCATACTTAACTGGGGCCCTTTTGTGCGAGTGAGCCGTTAGGTGATAACTGAGAGGCGAGGTGAATGCAACTAACACAATTTCAACAGATAGTGGGGTTATATACGACAGGTTCCGGACAAGAATGTCACACAATTCAAACAAAATAATTCTTGAAAAGGCAGGCATAAAAAGGTACTTTTATGTGGTAGGTAGAGCAACAGATAACGGGTTTATATACAACAGGTTCCGGACTAGAATGTAAAAAAAATTCAAACAAATAATTAATTAAAAGGAAGGATTAAAAACGTTCTGTTAACAGTGATGGGTAGAGCAACAGATAGCAGGTTTATATACAACAGGTTCCGGACAAGAGTGTCACAAAAATTCAAACAAAATAATGCATGAGAAGGCAGGTTAAACCATGTTTGTTAACAGTGATGTGTAGAGCAACAGATAGCGAGTTTATACACAAGAGGTTCTGGACAAGAATGTCACAAAATTCAAACAAAATAATTCATGAAAAGGCAGGCATAAAAAGGTACTGTTAACAGTGGTGGGTAGAGCAACAGATAGCTGGTTTATATACATCAGGTTCCAGAAAAGGTCACAAAAATATAAACAAAATAATTCAGAAAAAGGCAGGCTTAAACAGGGTCTGTAATAATGGGTAGAGCAACAGATAGCAGGTTTATATACAAGAGGTTCTAGATAAGAAAGTAAAAAAAAATTCAAACAAAATAATTCATTAAAAGGCAGGTTTAAAAAGGTTCTGTTAACAGTGATGGGTGGAGCAACAGATAACGGGTTTATATAAAACAAATTCCAGATAAGAATGTCACAAAAATTCAAACAAAATAATACATGAAAAGGCAAGCTTAAAAGGTTCTGTTAACAGTTATGAATAGGACAACAGATAGCGGGCTTATATACAAGAGGTTTCCAGACAAGGAATGTCACAAAAATTCAAACAAAATAATTCATTATAAGGCAGGCTTAAAAAAGGTTATGTTAACAATGAGTGGTAGAGCGAGATATATATATATATATATATATATATATATATATATATATATATATATATATATATATATATATATATAATACTGTTTCAGTACATGAGCGTGTGTGAAATACATACAGTACACTTTTCACAACAGAAGAAAAGAAATTTTGGGACAAGTTCCCATAAAATCAAAAGACCTAAACGAAATCTATTCATTTTGGCTTCCTTTATGGTTATGAAAATGAAACATGAATCGTGGTTATCAAAGTAAAACAGTTATGAGAAATCTGTTTTCAGATTACAATCAGCAAAGCTTTGTGCCAGGATTCTCAATTATAACGGTTTATTTGACTGGTCCTAAGGGTACTTCATTTATATCTGTTCTGTTGAGAGAGAGAGAGAGAGAGAGAGAGAGAGAGAGAGGAGAGAGAGGAGAGAGGAGAGAGAGAGAGAGAGAGAGAGAGAGAGAGTATGTGTTTATTGTATTCTACAGGTACTCAAAGATTGGGTGCTTTGGTGGATGGTAATATTTCAATTATATCTGGAGAGAGAGAGAGAGGAGAGAGAGAGAGAGAGGAGAGAGAGAGAGAGAGAGAGAGAGAGAGAGAGGAGAGAGACTATTTGTGGGTATCCAAAATTAAAATAAGTAGCCAACTAATATTTAATATTATGAGATACTCGTACCACATGTAATAAAATTTTCGTGTTATTACAGGCAA
>NC_090745.1:112206340-112260626 GCF_036898095.1 Palaemon carinicauda | reverse complement strand
TTGGCATCATTAAAATTATATTTGTTTTTGCCTTTAAATTGATCCACAAATTAAACGTTGCAAATATGCCAAACTTCACCTTAAAGTACCAAAAAACTTAAACCATTATAAAATGAAGAGAGTATCCTTTGCTCTAGTCATATGCGTGTCAAAAAATTCAACTTTATAGTTAGGTTAAACTATTTACCAACTAGAGGGGCACTTAGCAGAGAGCATACTTCCATCACGGTAGCTTATTTCTCGACTTTGACCTTGACCTTTGACCTCAACATGTATTAATTGGCGTGGATTTTCATGCACTCAAATATGAACCAAGTTTGAAGTCTGTGACAACGATGTCCAAACTTATGTCTGATTACGTTAATTAGACATAGATTGACCGTAACCTTGACTTTCCAAAATTTAATAATTTCTAGCTTTTTACATAAACGTTAATCCCTAAAAGTTTCATTACTCCACGATTAAATTGTGACCAGGGAGCTGTTCACAAACTAACACAAACAGGGGGTAAAAATAACCTCCTTCCAGCTTCGTTGGCGTAGGTAATGAGTCTACCTTTTGCTCTTGCCATATGCATATGAAGAAATTAAACTTTTTAGATTAAACTATTTACCAATAAACAGCATACAGAACTGACGAGGTGGTTTGATTGGTGTATCGAAAAATCATCAAAAACCAGTTTATAAAAAGGATAAAATTATTCGCCATGCTTACCTTGTTTTGGAAGCCACCGTCTTCAACCACCCATTTGAAATTGACGAAATTTGGATTGATTTATCGAGTTACGAGGTCTGACGTCACGGCTGTTAACAAGAAGTGGCCATTATGTTGTTGTTGTTCAAAAGTATTCTGAAAATCCTCAGACTTCTTGTAGTAATATACAGTAGGTTCGGTCATCCTTCAGTTAATAATCTGATAGGTACAATAAGACAACAAACAGTCAGTTGATATTTCGGGCTTCTTTCCATTTTGGGCATTTGCGCTTTATTTCTGGATCAACAAAATACCAGCGTTGTTGATTATCCAATTGTTATACATGCGTTTGCCGGAATTGTTATTTTGATACCTCGTCGTATGGGTCAATTTCACTTGAATTTGAAGCAGTGGATTCTTTAAATCAGTCTTCCAGATAGCTATACAAATTCTGTTGCACTTTCTTCACCATTTTCCAAATCTAAGTCAATCTCAAATTTCCTTCGCTGACTTTATCCACACAAGTACTGTTGAATCATTCACTATCAAAATCTTTTTGGTCAATCTCAAATTTACTTCGATGACTTTATCCACACAAGTAATGTTGAATCATTCACTATCAAAATCATTTTGGTCAATCTCAAATTTCCTTCGCTGACTTTATCCACATAAGTACTGTTGAATCGTTCACTATCAAAATCTTTTTGGTCAATCTCAAATTTCCTACGCTGACTTTATCCACACAAGTACTGTTGAATCATTCACTATCAAAATCTTTTTGGTCAATCTCATATTTTATTCGCTGACTTTATCCACACAAGTACTGTTGAATCATTCACTATCAAAATCTTTTGGTCAATCTCAAATTTTCTTCGCTGACTTTATCCACACAAGTACTGTTGAATCGTTCACTATCAAAATCTTTTTGGTCAATCTCAAATTTCTTTCGCTGACTTTATCCACACAAGTACTGTTGAATCGTTCACTATCAAATGGTTTGTGTAGATACTTCGCCGTTCTCAGAACATAATATCCAATGCTGAATATTTATAATTTTCGAAAATTACCACCATTTTACATTGCGATTTTCAAACAGATTTGAAAACTATCAACCGTGCCTTGTTGCCCATTACTTCAAGGTTCATTATATTCATTCTATCGGTGTGTTAAAGACTTCTGATCGAATAACCACGTCAATAAAAGAAATATGAGCACGCAAGAATCTCACGACAAGCTGTTACACAATACAAAACTTAACTGAACCAGGCAGTGGTAAGCAAGTCCTAAACTGGGCTAAGAGTTCCATCACCCGTGTTTACATTTCTTCGACGTAATCACACCGCATTGAAGACGCTGTTTGCTCGTTCTAGTTGCCATCGGGACTGAACGTTTTCCCAAGTTTCAAAACAACTATCCTATAAATGTTGAAACTGGGAAAGGAAATATTTATACACTCATACATTCATACACACACTTACATACACACACGCACACACACAAACACACACACATATATATATATATATATATATATATATATATATATATATATATATATATATATATATATATATATATATATATTATACATATATATTGCATAAATATTATATATATAAATATATATATATATATATATAGAATATATATATATATATATATATATATATATATATATATATATATATTTACATATATATAAATTAATATTAATATATATATATATATATATATATATATATATATATATATATAATTCACGTGTACACTATATATATATATATATATATATATATATATATATATATATATATATATATATATATATATATAATATATATAAATATATATATATGATTCATGTGTACACTATATATATATATATATATATATATATATATATATATATATATATATATTAATATATATAAATATATATATATGATTCATGTGTACACTATATATATATATATATATATATATATATATATATATATATATATATATATATATATATATATACAGATTAATTGGAAGACAGACCGATACGTCAGTTAATTTAGCATATTATAAGTATGATGCCATCGACAAACGCACCCCAGTCAACGAGTAAAAGACGTAATAAATTAAATTAGCCAATTACTTTTAAGGTAGTTGGGAGCTCCTAAGATGTACGTCTCTTATTTACACATTGCTCAGATGTTTAAATTAGATTATAAGTTTTTTTTTTCTTTTGCTGTTTTCCCTATGTCTTCTCCACCCATTTCTGCTCTGTGAAACACTGTAGCCAGCTGACTATCAGAATTTAAAAGCATGTTTTAGTGCAACAGATAATAGATAAGATTTTAAATAAGAATACCCTAATCGCTTCCTCTTCACCAGGATTTAAACAGAGAGAGAGAGAGAGAGAGAGAGAGAGAGAGAGAGAGAGAGAGAGAGAGAGAGAGAGAGAGAGAGGGGAGGGGGAGGAAAGGGAGAATAGCAGGTGGAAGGATATTGAGAGAGAGAGAGAGAGAGAGAGAGAGAGAGAGAGAGAGAGAGAGAGAGAGAGAGAGAGAGAGAGCATAAGGATAGATAAACAAACATGCATGTATGTATATGTATGAATGTATGTATGTATGCATGTATGTAAGCATGCATATATATGCATGTATGTATGTATGTATATACAATAATAGAAGTTAAACAAATGAAAATATCAAGGTATCGATTTATAAATACAATTATTATGCAAAGCTTAATTTTTGCATTAATGATGCATAAGTTAACTCGAGCTCACATAAAACGACCACTCGCATGGCTAATTGGTAAAAATTTATGAACATGTAAAGCATGTATCATAATGATAATTACTATTCAATTAGCAAAGCTAATTTACCGTATTACTCGGTTTTGAACTAATAATTATAGATTGTCTGAGTCGATGATTTACGCCGTTTGAAATGAAATCATTCGAATTATCCCCAATGATATTTTGGATTTATAAAATTGGCTAAAAAATTAATCTAATTATCATTGATATTTTGGTTATGCGTGATAGGTCTTTCTAAAGGTTTAAAGGCAGCTCATGGATGGCAGAGGTAAGGGACATTGACATCGAACTATCGAGCAGGACAATGCCCTAGAGACTGGCCATATACATATGATCAGCGTCAAAACGCTCTCTCCACCCAAGCTAGGAACAAGGACGGCCAGGCAATGGCTGCCGATGAATCAGCAAATAGACCTTTAGGCTCCCCCATACTCCCATCCTTAGCTCACAAGGATGGTGAGGTTGCAGCGACCAAAGAAACTAACGAGTTTGACCGGGACTCGAACCCCAGTCTGGCATTCACCAGTCAGGGACGTTACCACATCGGCCACCACATCCTTAATGTAATATAGTTCTAGTAATCGCTATTATGTATAGAAAAACACCTATTGGAAACGTCCCTGCCTAGCAATCGTCGGAACGGGGTTCGAGTCCCTCTCGTGCTCAATCATTTCTTGTGGCGTCTGCAACCTCACCATCCTTGTGAACTAAGGATGCAGTATTTGGGGGAGCCTATAGCTCTACTTGTTGAGTCATCAGGATCCATTGCCTGGCCCTCCCTGGTCCTAACTTGGGTGGAGGGGGGCTTAGGCGCTGACCATATGTATATATGGTCAGTCTCTGGGGCATTCTCATAGTCCCTTGTCTCTGCCATTCATGATCGGCCTTTAAACATTAATAAGCAGGAAAAGTGCGGCAGAAATAGCCAATCTTGTTTTCTTCATGGAGGTAATTATAAATATCATTGAGAGATTGGAATATCTGTCCTGTTATTTCTGAGTATTTGGTTTATTGTATGTTACATTTAGTGCCATATAATTTAAGGTAAAAGCCTTTTGGTGTGCTGTAGCTTCGGATTGAGTGCACTCAAGCTCGTAGTAATTTAAACATTTGAGTTTTTATAAAGGTGAAAGGTTAAAGGTGACTGGTTTCAGTTCCGGTTCCATCAGAATAGATGCTCACCAGAACGTCAGCCGGGCAAGCCCAACCCCCCACTGTGGTGCCCTACCACAGCAGTAGCCTCCCCAGTAAACAGCTTAAACTCACGGTCCTGGGCGGGGATCGATCTCTTGCCATGCGAAATGCTAGGCAAACACGTTACTACTATACTAGCCAGGAGGCTAACTGAATTATAACAGAGTATTAGGATTATTATCAACAATTATTATTTATCAAAAGAGGCATAACTCCTTCAGGAACTTACAAATCAACTGTTCCTTAAGTAATTATGAACATTGTGATTATTAATAATGATGATAATAACAGATACACCATAACAAAACTATGATATCTATGGTAACTAGCGATGAAATAACAAAAATCCTTTATAAAATCTCTTAGGGTTTCGAACGCATTTCCTCTATAGCTTCGAATTTTAAGGTCCCTGTGCATCCATTTCTCGTACCCAACTAGATTTATCATAATCTTCAAAAGTGACATGAGTGCCATCTATCGTCGTTTCCCGCGTCTCAGGAGGAAAGGGTGGGCGCTGATGTTTGAATTTATGGTCTAGTTATCAATGGGCACCGGTACATTTTCTCTCTTTTCTTATACGCGCATAATGTGTATTGATACTTTGTAGAAGAGACTTCTAGGAGAAGGATACTACAAAATCAAACCATTGATCTCTAGTCTTGGGTAGTGCCATAGCCTCTGTACCATGGTCTTCCACTCTCTTGGGTTAAAGTTCTCTGGCTTGAGGGTACACTCAGACACACTATTCTATCTAAGTTCTCTTCTTGTTTTGTTAAAATTTGTATAGTTTATATAGAAAATATTTATTTTAATAATGTTTCTATTCTTAAAATATTTTATTATTTCTTGTTTCCTTTCCTCACTAGGCTATTTTCCCTGTTGGGGCCCCTGGGCTTATAGCATCCTATTTTACAAGTAGGATTGTAGCTTAGGAAGTAATAATAATAATAATAATAATAATAATAATAATAATAATAATAATAATAATAATCTCAACTTATTGAGTAATATGCTCATTAGACTGAGGGCATTTTTAATCACTGAAATTATTATAGAAGATAAAAATTATAGATATTAAAAGTAGAGATACAGACTTTAATCTTAACATATACATAAACTCAAATAAGAAGTAAATAATTGATTATTTAATGAAGTACATATATATATATATATATATATATATATATATATATATATATATATATATATATATATATATATGTATATATATATGTATATATATATGTGTGTGTATCTATATATATATATATATATATATATATATATATATATATATATATGTATCTATATATATATGTATCTATATATATATATATATATATATATATATATATATATATGTGTGTGTGTGTGTGTGTATGTGTGTATCAATAAATATATATATATATATATATATATATATATATATATATATATATATATATATATATATATATATATTAAACCCAAAACTAAAACAAATGTCATGTCACAAGCAATCACATTAACAACACTGTACTTTCATTTTGTAGAGATAAAAAATTCATAACTTTCATTAAATTTCTACGTTTGTGTAAAAGCTATTTAATAGCTGAGGTTAAAATACATAGTAGCCTACTGTTTATTTAACAATTTGTGATCTTAAAAGATAATTTTTCCTATAAAATACTCTATTCATAACAATAGAATGAAGAAAGTGAGAACCCTGTGTGGCCTATGCAGTATATCTCGATTAATCATGGTTAACAAGAGAAGGAAATATCCAAAATAAAAAAAAAATCTGATTCTTAAATAGTTTGATATTCCAGCTGTGACCAAGTTGTGGAATGGTCTTCCTAATCGGGTAGTTGAATCTGTAGACTTTCAAAAGTTCAAAATTGCAGCAAATGTTTTTATGTTGAACAGTCTGACGCAAGTCTTTTTAGATTCTAAATAGGAATTATCTGTTTTAATGTTTTTAAGGAAAAAAAATAATTTTTCATTACTTCTCATATCGTTTATTTATTTCCTTGTTTCCTTTCCTCACTGGGCTATTTTTCTCAGTAGGGGCCGTTGGGCTTATAACATCTTGCTTTTCCAACTATAGGGTTATAGCTTGGCTAGTAATGATACTGATACTATAAACAAATGTAACTTTGATTTAGGGAATAAAGTTTAAAGAAACCCTGCAAGAGAAAATATCAACATTACAAATGAATGAACATTGGTAATCCATTACCCATTACAGATTCATAAGTGACTGCCAGAAATGCCGACAAAATGAATGAGAACGTTAACCATAAAACACAGGATTAAAACCAGCAGCAGAGGAAATGGAAGAGAATGGATAAATAAAGCAGGGATGCATGGAAGGGAGTCTGTTGGGGTGCGTTCGCTTTATGAAAGATTGTACACTATGATGAATATACGGGAGAAGGGAAAATTGGAGGCGAGTGAAATCTGTTGGTGAAGGTTGCAAGGGGAGAGAAGGTGTACCACACGTGTTTTATACACGATCATACCCCGTAATGCCGTTGCTTTTTATGTTTTTTTTTTCTTTTTTTTTTTAATGTAAGTAACTATATTCAACCAGATAACGAGCTTATATACAAACAGTTGAGAGAAACAATCCCAAAATCCATTGTGAAAAAAATCCGATGGCATGCTTAGAGATTTACGGGGTCCTTTGACTGGCCAGACAGTGCTACATAGGACCCTTCTCTCTGGTTACGGTTCTTTCCCTTTGATTACACAGACACCGAATAGTCTGGCCTATTCTTAACAGATTTTCCTCTGTCCGCATACACCTGACAACACTGAGATTGCCAAACAATTCTTCTTCACCCAAAGGGTTAACTACTGCACTGTAATTGTTCAGTGGCTACTTTCCTCTTAGTAAGGGTAGAAGAGAATCTTCAGCTATGGTAAGCAGCTCTTCTAGGAGAAGGACGCTCCAAAATCAAAGCATTGTTCACTAGTCTTGTGTAGTGCCATAACCTCTTTACCATGGTCTTCCACTGTCTCTAGGTTAGAGTTCTCTTGCTTGAGGGTACACGCGGGCACACCTCTATCTAGTTTCTCTTCCTCTCGTTTTGTTAAAGTTTTTATAGGAAATATTTATTCTAATGTTGTTACTATACTTAAAATATTTTATTTTTCTTTATTTCCTTTCCTCGCTGAGCTATATTCCTTGTTGGGGCCCCTGGGCTTATAACATCCTGCTTTTCCAACTAGGGTTGTAGCTTAGCATTTAATAATAATAATAATAATAATAATAATAATAATAATAATAATAATAATAATAATAATAATAATAATAATAATAATAATGAGTTTACCTAAGACTTGTTTGGACAGACTGGCAAATTGTGTGAAAAAAAGTGTTTGTGGAGATGATGGAAAAATAGATCGTATTTGATTTTAAGCCTTTTGAAATTATCTTGCGGGATGTGGGGTGATTGCAATGTTGATAAAAAGCAATGAATGATGAGAGACATGTTGAAAATAGTGATTGAGTGATAACGTTGAACTTTTAATCGATTTACCATACTCGCCGACTTTTTATAATGATAATTTTAATAATTTCTAAAACAATAATCATAATGATTTTAATAATTTTGGAACTTAAATCATCGTCACTAACCTTGATACTTATAAGTAGTATAATCAAAGTCATTACTTACTTGTTACTTGTTTGGGGTTTAAATCCAACCCTCCACTGAAGTTGAGTGAACTACTTCTCGGGCGGGTCCATATCAATCATCTAACGAAACATTTTCATTATAACTTATACAATTATCTGATTGTAGCATCTTCCAAATCATATGATCTTGTGAAAAGTAATGTCTTTAGTTTTTTAGTTTTTTATCCATATGATTTTTAATCAATTATGAAACTTCCGTGAGCCAACCAAAACTGTTTATTGGTGATATTTAAATAAGGTATTACTTACCTAATATATGATCACTGTCATTACCATGCATATTCATGTTTACAAAATAAGAATAAACTTGAAAACATACCCGTAGTGACTCTAGGAAAGGCTATGAATTCATAGATTGGTTTAAATGTTTTTGTTGAATAATAAATGATAAAAATAAATAAGAAGTATTCTAGCTAACAGCTTTTTGTTAGCATTTCCATTTTCTACTACCTAGTTAAAATCATATAAGAGAAAACGTTAATATGGAGAGGGAAACTAAAGGAAAACAATGTACATTTTTTTTTTATATATTTTCCGACTGTCTAATGAAACCTGGGGATTGACGGAATACGAAACAAGTTCACAAACATATTAATAAAGGCATCAAAATATATCTCAGTTAAAACTTTCTCGAAATATGGCTTTAACCTCCTTTGTTACCGGGCAAAAATGCATCAATGAACGATGAGTAAGAACACTCTTCTATGGCTGGTTAGGTAAAAGAACTAGGTTTTAATGTATTTACTAATACCATATATTCTAAACATTACGTTATGTAAATTCATTGCTGATTTATATAAATTCGGTCCATACGGTTTCTAGCACACCATTCATGGGTGGCCCAAAATCTGATGAAAGCTACCAGACACGTCGTAAATATTTAGCAATCACTGGTGTCTCCCGTCACTTATTAATTTAGTTGGTTTGGTTTAGATTGATATGGCCTTACGCCAGAAAGGGCCTTAGCCTTGAAGTGGCTGTACTAAAAGACATACGAAACCTGGTGTGAAATCATTATGTTCACCCAATTAACTAAGAGTTCCTCATCAAATGAATTTTAATGAAAAAAAGTTTTCATCGAAAGAAAAAACCACAAGATTCCTCTGTTTTATCTTTTTTTTATTTGCAACCAAATTACAATATACTGTAGTTTCTCTCTCTCTCTCTCTCTCTCTCTCTCTCTCTCTCTCTCTCTCTCTCTCTCTCTCTCTCATTAGCACGAAATTGTTTGATAGATAATACATCTATGAGAAAATTACTACAACAAAGAGAAAGCTTCGGCTGAGTCCGCTAATCGCAGCCCCAATGTGTACATCCATTTACCCACCAGAGATTTCCAGCTATTATAATGCACAAGAAGATTATTGAAAAAATCATAAGTGAGCAATTATGGGCGCATATTGATGAGTTAGAGGTATTCCCGGAAAATCAATCGGCCTACAGAGCTGATCACTCTACAGAAACTACCTTATGCTCAATAATGAACGATATGATAAGTCTTCTTGGTGAGGGAAAGAGTGTTATTTTAATTAGGTTATATCTTAGTGCTGCTTTCCATACTGTTGTGCACGAATACTTACTTGACGACTTAAAGTCCATTGGAGTGACTGAGGAAGCACTGGAATTTTTGCGAAGCTACTTAACGAACATGAAGACTATTGCAGAAGTTTCTGGGAACCGATCCGGTGAGAGAATTCTTATGGAAGGTATACCATTTTTTCTTAGCCTTCATATACACCAAATAGTCTGGTCTACTATTTTAACATACTCCTCTGTCCTCATACACTAGAAAACACTAAGATTACCAAACAGTACTTCTTCACTCAAGGGGTTAACTACTGCAATGTAATTTTTCGGTGGCCACTTTCCTCTTGGTAAGGGTAGAAGAGACTCTTTAGCTATGGTAAGCAGCTCTTGTAGGCGAAGGACACTCCAAAATCAAAGCATTGTTCTCTAGTCTTGGGTAGTCCCATAGCCGTTGTATCATGATTTCCACTGTCTTGGGTTAGAGTTGTCTTGCTTGAGGGTACACTTGGGCATGCATTTTCTATCTTGTTTCTCTTCGTCTTGTTTTTATGAAGTTTTTATAGATTATATATGATATATCTAATTTAACGTCGTCAATTATCTTAAAATCTTTTAATTTGATTGTTATTACTTCTCTTCCAGTTTATTTATTTCCTTGCTTCCTTTTCTCATTGGACTATTTTTCCCTGTTTGAGCCTTTGGGCTTATAGCATCATGCTTTTCCAACTAGGGTTGTAGTTTATCAAATAATAATAAAGTAATAATAATAATAAAGGTAAAAAGTTTTTAGATGGATGGTATGGGCCTCTGGATTATTTTCAATATTCAGACAGAAATACTGAAGAAAAAAAAAAATCTGTATAATTCAATATTTATCAAGAATAATTAAACAAAACTTCAAATATCTTCGATTGAAATTTCTTGGTGAATATTTCTACCAATTTTCTCAACAAAATTTCCGAATGAAATTGTATATAAGGCTTTGGAGAACTGCTAACATAATTCCTTTCAAGACGAAAGAAATTTTTAGACGCTCACCAAAGCAGCTAAGAAACAAAGGTGAAACTTTTGAAGAATGGCAGGATTACTGGAGCATCAAGAATTCCTAGATAATCTGTGGAGGTTTCTGAGCCAGATCTGGCAGAAGGAATTTCCTTGCCCGCAGTTGCTGGGAGACTTCAGGCGGAGATCTGTTGTTGACGGCATAGTTTCTTTGAAGAAGAAATTGGAAAATCTGGCTGAAGAAAATGCTGCTTTGCAAAAGCAGCTTCAGGAAATGCAAGTGCAAAAATCATGTAACCAGTTCCCGATCAAGCAATCTCTCCAGTCTCCTGAATTCAGACGACTGCTCCAGAAACACATTGAGGAAAACATCAAACTTCATGAGAACATCATAACTCTGAGAGCAGAAAATGGTGCCCTCATGCAGGAGATTCTGGATTTGAAGAATCAACTGGAAAAGCATGAAGAAATGGCTCGCTTCAGCAAGAAGAAAGAAGACAATGAACATCTCGAGGATTTATTGAGGAAGCTTGAAGATAGAGAGAAGTTGGAAATAGCGGCCTTGAACCATAAAGTGGATATGCTGGAAGAAAAGATAGAAGCGATCCACTTGCCCAGTGTCTCTTTCATGCAAGCATCAGAGATTCAAACACTGATAACGGGTGTTCAAATTGAAATTGTGAAGATGAGAGAAGATCTCAGAAATCTGAAGAACGCTGCAGAAACAAACGTTGAAGAACAAGATCGGCGTCAGGCTCGGCAGTTAGATGACTACGAGAAACTGATTGAAGAGTTGAAAATCGAAGTGAGGGAACGTAGTCTACAAAGAGCAGCCTTGATTGGTCAAGAAAACATCTTGAAGGAAAATGTGCGACGGATTGAAGGCACTAACCGAGAATTAGTCATCCAGATTGCTGATCTGCAAGCACAGCTGTTAGATAAGGAACGAGAAGTTTCTGAACTGAAGAAAGATGAAAGCAGAATGAAGAGTGTTGCTGAAAAATGCAGCAAAGAAAAAGAAGGCCTCATCGAAAAGTTGAATGAGAAAGAGAAGCAGATTGCAGAGCTGAAGGTGAATCTGGAGAAGAAGAGTGTAGAGAGAGCAGAAATGAACGGTCATATAGAAAACTTGAAGGAAAAAGTACAACTGATGGAGAAGACTAACGATGAACTGGGCATCCAGATTGCCCTTCTGCAAACACAGCTTATGGATAAGGAAAGGCAAGTTTATGAGTTGAGGAAAGAAAGGAACAGACAGGAGAGCAATGCAGAAAAAGAAATCAGGAACCTGAAAGATCGTGTGGAAAAACTAATGAAAGAAAATGAAGATCTTGGAAAGCAGTACGAATTAGGTTGCACTAGAGAGATAAATCACCTGAGAGAACAAATAGTACAGCTTAAAATGGAAAATGAGAAGATAAATAATCTGAAGATTGACAAATTAAAGGAAAACGCGAAGCTACAAGGTGTAATAGATGAGAAGAATAATAAGATAAGCCGTCAAAAGTGGAAGATTGATGACCTTAGAGCAGAAATAAGACATCTTAGGAATAAAGGCCACAAAAGGACAACAAAGGAAGTGGAACTGCAGGGTAATGGGCTGCATGGCCAGATAGAAACTCCCAAATTGGACAAGAATCTTGAGGACGAATTCACCAAGGAGAACCCCTCACAAGAACAGGCAAATCCGTCGGAAAGTGAAGCAGAAGAAGAAACAGAAGTGAGTGAAGATATCCATAATTTGGAGGATACTCAGAAAAACTGGAAGCAGAGAATTGCCGAAAGGCTGGGAAAGGGTCTGCATTTGGATCAGAAAGCTAACCCCTCACAAGAACAGGCAAATCCGTCGGAAAGTGAAGCAGAAGAAGAAAGAGAAGCGAGTGAAGATATCCAAAATGTGGAGGACACTCAGAAAAACTGGAAGCAGAGAATTGCCGAAAGGCTGGAAAAGGGTCTGCATTTGGATCAGAAAGCAGAACCCACTGGAAAAGAGGAGTGGACTGATTAAATTATCATGGTATAGACGATGAAGAATTATCAAGGATATGTTTTCTCTGTTAAGTTTCAAAAGATATATGATTCTGAAGTCAAAAGACATCGGTTATTTTTTTTTTTTAGAAAGGATTAATTTTCCAAGTGATCACTTGTTGATCACGCACTTAGTTAAAGGCTTTTAGTTTTAAGGAACAAGTACATCTTAGGATTTAAAAGGAAATTGCTTTGTTGGAGATGAATTTAATTTTGATTTGTTTATTTGTATAAATTTTGTATTAAAGAATTTAATTTCAAATTACTTTAACTTATCCCTTATCTATCGTTGTAGCATCACTTCTGACATGATGAATTAAACAAAATTTATATACATAATTGTATTGACTGACTGTAATATTGGCTGTTAGCTGGGTAGCATAGATGCCTGTAACCTGTTCGTTTAGGCAACTGATAATTTGCAATTACATTATATATTACATAAGAAACAAAGCGATTTCATCTTTATTTTACCATTATTTTTACCCATCATTTCGTTATTTTACTCATTTGAACGAAGTACCAATAATTTATAACCATTTCTAATCCAAAAGCATACCAAATTGAGTATCTTGTGCATGCATTGATAAACAAGTTTTCAACGAAAACTATTATTTTTCTCCTATTTTTCTTACGTTCCAATGTCACTATGTAGTATTGGGAAAAGGAAATCTATCGCACCAATGCGTCAAAATTAAAAGTATAACAAAACTATAATATATTTTTCGTGATAATTTCTTTACGAAGAATTATAGCCATATATTCCACGGCCAATTTCAAGGTATATTCATTGGAGCTTATAATAATTGTTCTTTAAAGAAGTAAAAGTAGAGAGGATTTCTGTATGTGGATGAAGTGAGTAAAGTGATCATCGGCATGAAACTATGGAATATGTTTGCCAAGAAATTGTTTGCAGTGTTTACCAAGAAACTATATGAAAAGTGTTTGGCTCGAAATTGTTTACAAAGTTTATCAAGGAACTATTTGAAGTGTTTGGCACGAAATTGTTTTTCAAATTGTTTACCAAGAAACTGTTTGGAAAGTGTTTGCCAAGAAACTGTCTGGAAAGTGTTTACTAAGTATCTGTTTGGAAAGTGTTTGCTAATATACTGTGTGCAAACTATTATGAAAGTGCTTTCGAAGACTATGTGATAACTGTTTGCAAAGAAACTGTTTGCAAATTTTTTGCCAAGAAAGTGTCAGGAAAGTGTTTGTAAAATGTTGGTTAAAGTGTTTGTAAAATGTTTGGAAAGTGTTTGCCAAGAATCTTCCTGCAAATTGTTTACAAATTGTTTGCTAAGACACTGTCTTGAAAATGTTTAAAACTATTTGAAAGTTTGCCAAGAAAATGTGTGCAAACTGTTATGAAAAGGATTGACAGGAAATTCAGAGAACTGTTAGCAAACTGTGTGAAAAGTGTTTGCTAAGAAACTATCAGGAAAGTGTTATCCAAGAAACTGTCAGGGAAATCTATGCAAACTGTTAGGAAAGTGTTTGCCAAGAAAATGTCCTGGAAGTGTTTGGAAACTGTTAGGAAAGTGTTTGCCAAGGAACTGTCAGGGAAGTGCTTCAAATTGTTTGCAAAATGTTTGCAATGAAACTGTTTACAGTATAACAAACTGTTTAGATAGTGTCTGTCAAGATACTGTCATGAAATTGTCTACAAAGAAACTGTTTATAAACTGTTTGGAAATTGTTTGCTAAGGAACTATACTCAAACTGTTAGGAAAGTGTACTGTATGTCAAGAAACTGTTTGCAACTTAGTTTCCGTAAAACATTTTGAAGTGAGAAGAGTCAGCTCAACAGAATATTTTTCTCGAAAGAGCTCAGAAACAGAAACTGGTTTATGGAAAGTATTTCCCAGAATAACTAAAAGTGGCTTCTAAAGCCACTGGTTCTAATAACACTTTGCTGATAGTTATAGATTAATGGTGCTTTATGCCAGCACGGGCCTTTACCCAATCAGAAGTGTTAATAGGTAGTAGTTTGGCCAGGCTACCAGCGACCTGTTGAAATACTGCTGCTAGAGAGTTATTGGATCCTTTGACTGGCTAGGCAGTACTACATTGGATTCCTCTCTCTGGTTACGACTCATTTTTTCTTTGCCTACATATACACCCAATAGTCTGGTCAGTTCTTTTGATATTTTCCTCTGTCCTCATACACCTGAAAGCAGTAAGATTACCAAACAGTACTTCTTCACTCAATTCAAAGTATAAAAATTGGTGATGCTGATGTTGGGATTGTGCCTGTTGTGAAAAATTTGGGTGTACTGATAGATTGTAATTTGTCAACGAGGGACCAAATTGTGAACACAGTGAAAGTGTGTAACTATCACCTGAGAAACATAGCATTTATTAGAAAGTATTTAACAGAGGGCAGTACAAAATTTTAGTGATGAGTCACGTAATATCAAGGCTTGATTATTGCAATTCTCTGTACTACAAATTGCCCAATACACTACTAAGAAAGCTTCAAAATGTGCAAAACCGAGCATTAAACTACGGGAGAGAATAACTCCTGCATTGGTCGATCTACATTGGTTACCTGTTAAGGCTAGAATTGAATTTAACATTTGCTTGTTGACCCACAAAGCACTTACAAGTGATAAGCCTAAATATCTTTGTGATTGCTTGGTCCGCTACCCTGAAGCTACCAGCGCCGCTGTAAGAGTTAGACATGCTGATGACCCGCATAGACTATTCGAAATTAGTGTGAATCATGCAATAGGAGGAAGAATGTTCAGTTATGCTGCACCGAGACACTCCAACGACCTTCCACTCGATGTCAAGAATAGCAATAATGTGGCAGTTTTCAAGAAAAACCTGAAGATTTATCTCTTTGGAAAGTGTTATGATAGTGATCTGAAAACTATTAAGCCAGAATACAAATGCTAGCGAATAACTGAAAAGATACAGAGCAAAATATTAACTGGAAAGAAATTATTTTCACACACCAAGGCCCGCCTGAACAGACTCTTAGTGTCTGATGGAGGGCGAGAAATAAACCCCTAAAAGTAAAAGTAAGTAGACATGCATCCTGTCTGCGACTACAAATTTTCTTGACTGCAGCATAACATTTTAGTGCAGCGAGTGAAGATTCTGCGGCTGGTATACGGCGGGCTACAAGATCAAAGACTGTTGCGTGCCCCTTGCATCACACCCACGATTTCACACAAATTTTGCCCGTACATCCCCGGTAGCTGGTAGTGCGACCAGTTGTGCCCAACGCCTTACATGAACTAAACAGAGGACCTCGTACTTGAACCGTATTGGTCGTATGGCGATCGTATGAAACCGTATTGGTCGTATGGCGATCGTATGAAACCGTATTGGTCGTATCGCGATCGTATAAAACCGTGTGTACACTCTTGTGAATCGTACGGTGATCGTGTGACATTTTAGTGTTAATCTGGGTGTTGGATGTAGGACTTTGGAACGGTTTCACAAGATTCCATCCGATTTATATACAATATTGACACAGTTGAGCTCACTCTTGGAGTGGACTTCATGTGCGGTTGTATATACGGTCTCACACAGTCTTACAAGGTCTCTCACGGTCTTGTACGACCGCTACTACGATCATACACGGACATGGCACCCGTGCCAGTTTTTTTAAAGTTTTAAAATTCATACACGGCTTTCACGGATACACTCGAATGGCCCGAGTATAACTCGGATAAGGCCACGGTTGGTTCGGTTGTATGTACGTTTTACACGGGTGGCCAACCGTATAAGCCGTGTGTTCTGTGTGAGACAGGCTTAATATCCGATGTTTTATATAAATCGAATGTAAGGGTAGACAAGTGGGTCATATTCATTCATGTGCTTCTTTGCAAGTTTTTTTTTTAATTATTACTACCGTTGAATTATCTGAGAATATTACAAAATTTAGAATGAATTTCTGCGCCCCTCCAATACTGTTATAAAAAAAATGTCTAAAATCGTCTCAATAACCTGAAGTATGTCCCAATTATTTCCAGCTTAGCACAATACCACCGAGTAAAAAGTTTTTTCCTTCTATAATCCAGAATAAAAGGCTTGGTTGACAATAAGCCTTTCCAAGAGCACCCTTCCACATAGCCCTCTATATTCTCTCTCGTGATTCCCTATCTTCCTCTTCTCTCCCACTTGCTGTTCTTCCTCACTTTGTTCTTCCCTGGTTCATTTTCCCGCTCTGGAATTACCATTTCCTGGTACCCACTTCTCCGTATGATCTTCCAGATTATTTTTCTCCTACCTTTACTTTCTCCTATGCTTCTATTCTTATTCCCTCACTTGATTCTCATTCATCCCCGTTCCTATGTCCTTCTTAACCAATTCTATTTCCTGGTCCGCTTTAGTCACTTTCCACTCTGTTCCTTATCCGTAAATCCCTACAATACAATTCTCTATTCAATAATTCCTTACCTCCCTATTCGTCTTCCCTATCTTTGTCTATTCACCCATCTCCATTTCATATTTCCCTTTTCTTCACTTTCTCTCTTACTTTCCCAGGTATCATTTACCCTATTCGCCTTCTCAGGACCACTTATTTCCCATTTTCGTACTGGATTTCCGTCCTCGCCCATACCAGATATATTTTCTTCCCTAACAACCTATCATGGTCAATTTCTTTTCCCGTTTCCTTTGCCATTCTTTCCCTGGCTTAATATTCTCTCATTCCTTTCCTCAATAATCGCTTCCCTGGTCTAGCATCCTCTCCTTCCCAAAACGCTTCACTGTCTTAGCTATCCTCTGCTCATACGCTTCTCTATCCTAGCATCCTCGCCTCCCCAAAAAAACTTCACTGCCCTCGCATCCTCTCCTACCCAAAATGCTTCACTATCCTCACATCCTCTCCTACCCAAAAACGCTTCACTGTCCTCGCATCCTCTCCTCCCCAAAATGCTTCCCTGTCCTAGCATCCTCTCCTCCCCAACCGCTTCACTGTCCTAACATCCTCTCCTCCCCAATCGCTTCCTTGTTCTAATATCCTTTCCTCCTCATATGCTTCACTGTCCTAGCATCCTCTCCTCCCCAACTGCTTCACTGTCCTAGCATCCTCTCCTCCCCAACCGCTTCCCTGTTCTAATATCCTCTCCTTCTCATATGCTTCACTGACCTAGCTATCCTCTCCTCCCCAAATCGCTTCACTGTTATAGAATCTTCTCCTCCCCAACCGCTTCACTGTCCTAGCATCCTCTCCTCCCCAAACTCTTCACTGTCCTAGCATCCTCTCCTCCCCAAAACGCTTCAGTGTCCTAGCATCCTCTCCTCCCTAATCGCTTCCCTGTTCTAATATCCTCTCCTCCTCATATGCTTCACTGTCCTAGCATCCTCTCCTCCCCAACCGCTTCACTATCCTAGCATCCTCTCCTCCCCAACCGCTTCACTGTCCTAACATCTTCTCCTCCTCAATCGCTTCCCTGTTCTAATATCCTCTCCTTCTCCTATGCTTCACTGTCCTAGCTATCATCTCCTCCCCAAAACGCTTCAGTCTTAGCATCCTCTCCTCCCCAAACGCTTCCCTGTTCTACTATCCTCTCCTTCTCATATGCTTCACTGTCCTAGCTATCCTCTCCTCCCCAAAACGCTTCACTGTCCGAGCATCCTCTCCTCCCCAACCGCTTCACTGTCCTAGCATCCTCTCCTCCCTAAAATGCTTCAGTGTCCTAGCATCCTCTCCTCCCCAAAACTCTTCACTGTCCTATCATCCTCTCCTCCCCAAAACGCTTCACTGTCCTTGCATCCTCTCCTCCCCAACCGCTTCACTGTCCTAGCATCCTTTCCTCCCCAAAACTCTTCACTGTCCTAGCATCCTCTCCTCCCCAAAACGCTTCACTGTCCTTGCATCCTCTCCTCCCCAAAAAGCTTCACTGTCCTCGCATCCTCTCCTCCCCATCACCCACTTTTCCCCAGCATCCTCTTCTCCACCATTTCTTCCCCATCCCTATTCACATCATTTTCGATATTGTTTTCCCTCAGAGGTCAATTACGTCCCACGTGAGATATTGGGAAAATCTGAAATCCATAAAGTGTAGTGATTCAAATTACGGTTACAGGAGAGCTCTTGCGCAAGGTAGATTATGCACACCGAGTGGGTTCATGATGGAGTGGGGGACGAAGGAGCCATTATGGACCTTCCTTTCCCCCTCTACAGGGGCTAAAGTTGCCAGCGCTAAGCTATTCTCTGCAGATTTACTTATTGCAATATGGGTAATATGATAGCTGAGGACGGGGGAACGGAGAGGGGGAGACAGGGGGGATATGGGAGGGGAGGCAAGACATTAGAAACGAATAATTGCCGAAGTTTAATGAGTTCAGTGGTGTTTCTCCCGGCCAAGACGGAAAGGAGGAAGTTGGAGGAAGTTGTGTCATTTATTGGTTTCTTCGATTCATTGCAATCGTCGCCAACTTTTGCTTGGAATTTTCTCCCTCTAGAAGGTGAGGAGGAGGAGAGAGATCGGATCTAATTGAAGCTCTTGGATGTTTCAGGGAAATAAAAGGTTAAGTAGACTTTTTATGCTTGGTTTTTTCTTTCTAACTAAAAGGTAAGGGAACGGAGATTATATCGTACAAAGTTTCTTTGTAATATGCAGAAATTAAAGTGATACTAGAATTAAAGTTTCTTATTAAACAAACTTAACATTGATGAAGAATGTAGGTTCATTTCACATGATTCAAATCGTTTTGAAAATTGTAAAAGGATTGAAAATAAGATGCTGTTTAAACACAAGTTGGGACATGACCTTATGGCAAAAAGCTATTTGTTTTTAAAGGCTTTTAATAACTAAGGATAATGACCCAGGTGCTAGAAAAATACTATCTCTCTCTCTCTCTCTCTCTCTCTCTCTCTCTCTCTCTCTCTCTCTCTCTCTCTCTCTCTCTCTCTCTCTCATGAACCAGACTCATGTTGATTGCTTCGACAAATACCTAATGTATATATATTTCTTCACTTGATAAAAGAAAACAATTAAACGAAAGACAATAACTAACAAATTATTTCCGTATCTGATAAACCTAGATTAACTAAATTTAGAGAAGATAATTAAATCGTTACCACATGAATGATATACTCATGAGAAATCGAGTATGTGGCGAGCACTACCAAATAACTAATTAAAAACCCGACTGATTGCAGATAATAATCAGAATAAAAACCTTCCTCATTTATGAATAAACATTAACCAAAATCTTTTTATATCGTTATATCGGACCCTCATAATTCCATGAGTTCCAATCAATTCAATAAGTAGAAATTGGGAATGACCCTACATATGACCCCCACCCCTACCCCGCTCGAATGACTCCAATACGAAGCCCCTCAGGGGAGACCTCTTGTGGCCAAGTGGACCTCTGAATTGATAGATCCTCGAATGGCAACATTCAGAATTTTGGAGAGGCCCTTGTTACGAAGGACGAGAGTTTTCGAGGATAGGAGAAGGATGGAATAACAAATGTTTTGCCTCTCTCTCTCTCTCTCTCTCTCTCTCTCTCTCTCTCTCTCTCTCTCTCTCTCTCTCTCTCTCTTTCTCCCGATTGAAATCAGTTAACAAGTTTTGCTGGTTGAATTATATCTTGTCCTCTATAGATAGTTTATAATATGGAATAACAAATTTTTTGCCCCCCCCCCTCTCTCTCTCTCTCTCTCTCTCTCTCTCTCTCTCTCTCTCTCTCTCTCTCTCTCTCTCTCTCTCTCTCTCGTTAACTTTTGCTGGTTGAATTATATCTTGTCCTCTATAAATGACTTATAATGAGCAAGACAAAGCAGACTACACTGTTAAGAATTAGCAATAATTAACAGTAAAACCCTGGTATAAATGTTACCAGACATTTTCCGTTTAAAAAACTGATATATCGACGTTAAGGAGTGACATTACGGACACCAGCCCGTAAAAGATAATAAAAGTATGGTAAAATTACGGTCGTGTGTATTTTACTGAAATACGGCTGAGAACAGTATATTTTTAAGGAGAATTTCCCATTAAAATTACGTTTTTTTTTTTTTAAGTGTATGAACAGTTTGCATCAGATATGATCGATTATAAAAAAAATTATATAAAGAGGATGAATAACATTTGTATATTATAGATGAGGTGAATAATGAGACAATCATATCGGGATGGGTGTAAATGATATATGTATTTAGAAGACAATTTGTTGGCTTTATTGCCCGCGATAAATAGCCAGAGTTATATTTCATTATCTATGAATCCAAATAAAAACTATTTTACACAGTTCATTGTTTGTAAATACAATATATAAACAGAATTAATATGTTTCATTGTAATAAATGAAAAGCATACATGATTGCAATTATATAAAGAATTTTATTATAAATGAAAGGTTTCGAACTATATATTTAGTTATAAATTTTCTGTGTCAGTGTCTGTTTCGATAAATAGGTGTGTTAATTATTTCCTAGAGGAATGCATTTCATTTTGATGGTACATCATAAATTCTCGTGATGTTGATGTTACACGGAATGTTTCTGGACAGTGATGTTGCACATATGAGATGAATGGTCTCCCAGGCCCTAGTGACGGGGCTTATGGCCACAATTCATAACTCAACGAACTGGGAAATGACTAAAATATAAGTCAATGAAGGTGGAGTAACACATTATTCGAAATAAAGAAAAGAAATACGAATCTATGCTAAACAGTTTTATTAATAATATTCATTAAAGCAAATTATATCTTGAATCATAAATCCTATACGGCGAAAAATAATATCACCCAAATATTGGTATTCTCGGCACTGGCTACCAAGCTCTCTCTACCTTCGAATAACTCGAACCTACGAAAAAAAATATGAAACATTCAATACCCAACGAGATCAAAGGTAATAAGTTGAAATTGAGATCAAAGTAATTTATAGGATCTTGTTGAAAATTATATGTAAATTAATATTAATTATAGGTTCTGAGCTTATTTATTAATAGATTCGGTAAATAAGATCTTGCTGAAAATAATACATTAATTAGTATTAATTATAAGTTGCGAGTTTATTTATTAATAGGTTCGGTGAATAAGATCTTGCTGAAAATAATACGTTAATATTAATTATAGGTTGCGAGCTTATTCATTAATAGGGTCGGTGAATAAGATCTTGCTAAAAATACGTTTATTAATATTAATTAAAGGTTGCGAGCTTATTTATTAATAGGTTGTGAATAAGATCTTGCTGAAAATAATACATTAATTAGTATTAATCATAGGTTGTGAGCTTATTTATCAACAGGTTTGGTGAACATAATTTTAAAACTACAACTTTCAAAGTCTAGTTCTGTGTGCCATCAGAACGAGACCTACCTCAAACAATGCCTTGCGCTGCTTGTTCAAGTAAAAGGAGACTCCATAATCGTGGTTGAATTCACTTATATTCGACAGCACCATCTTCACAGACGAAGGAACTATTGCTACTATTATTATTAGTTTACTAACTAAGCTACAACCCTAGTTGGAAAAGCCAGATGCTATAACCCAAAAGGCTCCAACCGGGAAAAGTAGCCCAGTGAGGAAAGGAACCAAGGAAAAAAAATATTTTCAGAACAACAACACCACCAAAATAAATAGTGAGGAAAGGAAACAGGGAAAAATTAAATTTTTAAGAAGAGTAACAACATTAAAATGAATATCTCCTTTATAAACTATAAAAACTTTAACAAAACAAGATTATGAGAAATAGGACAGAACAGTGTGCCCGAGTGTACCCTCAAGCAAGATAACTCTATCCCAAGACAGTGGAAAACATGGTACAGAGGCTATAGCACTACCCAAGAGTAGAAAACAATGGTTTGAATTTGGAGTGACCTTCTCCTAGAAGAGCTGCTTACCATAGCTAAAGTCATTACCGCCCATCCTTCAATCCAAAGGTAGGGATGATGATCGCGGAGGTCCTACAGTTTATCCTTACTTATAGAATGGAGCAACAAGTATCACCATATAAAACTATAAGGAAGCTTTGGAGAGTTAAATGATCGCAGTGGAGGGCGAGAATAATCTGGTGTCCTGTCAAGGATAACTTACGAAATAAACGTCGTACAGTATACTTGGATAGATATAACAAGCGCAACTATTAGATAGTAGTTAGGATCGGAAAGGCAGTAAATGGGTCTCAAAATATTTGGAAACGCCTATGGAATTGATAAAATGCAGCAAGATCCTCTTAGATTTACTCAAGCTAATTTTACTTAGAAAGAAAAATATTAAAAAGAGAATCCCCAAAGCAACATCTAATCTGAATTATTTCACGTTAACTTTATCCGTGAAAACAAAAAGGAAATGGCAAATAGAATTTCATACGTACCTAAATTAAATGCTAATTTAACATTTCTGTACACACACATAAATTATATATATATATATATATATATATATATATATATATATATATATATATATATATATATATATATATATATATATATATGTATATATATATATATATATATATATATATATATATATATATATATATATATATATATGCATATTATATATAGATATATATATATATAATATGTATATACATATATATATATATATATATAAATTATATATATATATATATATATATATATATATATATATATATATATATATATATATATACTGTATATATATACAGAATCATGTGTGTATGTAACATTTACTTGCATAGACAAACAAAATAGCAAATAGAAAAAAAACAAAGACAAAAACTATATAACACCACCATTGTAAAGAATTTCTCCCAGGGCCGAGGGAAATTCTCGAAGAAAATGAAGAGAAAATTGGGAAACATCTGCAGCTGAAGGGATGCCAGTACGCCTAACGCGGATGGAAGATAATAATGGCTGTGAGCGATGTACTCCTGTTTTCGGTTTCCATCTTGTTACCTCCGCCAACGAATTTGGAAGGAGGTTTTGTTTTCGCCCCTGTTTGTTTCTTCGTCCGTTTCTCTGTTTGTTTGTTTGCGAACAACTTTCTGGTCACAATTTTACTCATAGAGTGATACTTTTAGGGATTAATTGATATGTTGAGACGTGGAAGTGATTCAATTTTGAAAGTCCTAGGTCGAAGGTCAAGGTCAAAGTCGAGCAAATGGTTGACCAAATTAACCCTAACCCTAACCTTAACCCCAAGTTCGCACATGGTTGTCATGTAAACTTCAAATACAGCTAGGGTTTAAATTGATTCTGAGAGAGGCAAGCTGGTATCGAGAAATAAGCTGCCATGGCGGCGGTCTGCACTCTCAGAGTGCTTTTCTAGGTTTTAAGGCTTTACAAGAATGTTTATCCCCTTTTTTATTGTTTTTATCCTTTGGAAGATAATTTATATTAATTTATCGCTAAAAGAGTTCGAAGACCCAGGCCTACATGGCTGAGGAATATGAAACGTTATGTAGGAGATGATGAATTGAGAAGTATTGAATTAAAAGCTCAAGTTAGAGACGATTGGCGAAATCTAACCGAGGCCCTTTTCCTCAATGGGCATGGGAGATGATAATGATAAAGAAAGATATCGCCTGTCCCAACAAACTACATTTCTCATCCCCCACTATTTTTGAAAGAATTTTATATTTTATTGTAAAGTCCTCCCTCTGTCATCACGGCATGTGACACTATCAATGACAGCTGTATTTCCAAGATTCATTTGAACACGACCTAACACGACGACCTATACCTCGCTGTCTGACATGTGATCAATAGCCAATTATCCTCGCGATTGTCGATGCTAAAATGACCTTTACCATCCGGGGCATTAATGGTAGAAATACCTTGCGATTCGTAGCTAGCATTGCGATTACTGAGGATGAAGTTTATTGTGTATATTGTCTACTTTAATATCATAAATTTATATTTCCAAATTCTTTCTTTAGCTTATTTTCATTTTTAGTAACACTATGGACAAAGTGCAGATGGCTTCCTATCGAAATACAAGTATACAATTAAATACACACCTTTTTGTATACATTAAATATATTTGCACGCAAATAGGCACACAGTTGCCCGGCACATCCTCAGACCAATTTGAAATTAAAACATTTAATAATAGATAATCATATCATTTCATAGAAAGATAAAAATAGCTGGCAAAAAAGGCTACGCACATACGAAAACACAGATTCCTATAGAGAATAAACATGAATTGCAGATCAGAAAAAATCATACTTACTTGTACACATACACACATGCGCGCCTATACGCAATAATATTACGAGTTAATTCATCTCCCCCTCTCTCAGAGTATATACGTATGTATGTATATATATATATATATATATATATATATATATATATATATATATATATATATATATGTGTGTGTGTGTATATATAAACATATATATATATATATATATAATATATATATATATATATATATATATATATATATATATATATACATGCACATATATATATATATATATATATATATATATATATATATATATATTTATATATATGTATATATAAATATATGTTCAAACATATATATATACATATATATATATGTATATATACATATATATATACATATATATATATGTATATATACATATATATATACATATATACATACACATATATATACATATATATACATATATATATATATATATATATACACACATTCACACACACACACACACACACACATATATATATATATATATATATATATATATATATATATATATATATATATATATATATATACGCAAAACGTACTATAACAGTAATCGCTGACTTGCCTCACCTAAAAGCCCACCTGACCCCCACAAATGTAACCTACTTAATTAACCCCTTGCAAATCTCCCCCCCACCAACACTGGGGTAACCTACCCCCCCCCCAAAAAAAAAAAAAAAAATATAGTCGCACGGAACAATTAGGCTTCGGTTGAGGTAATGTTAATCATGACTAAATTGAAACATTATTTTATTGACAGTAATGCAGTGTAAATAACGGCAATAATTACATCCCCCCTCCCCCCCCCCCCCCCCCCCCGTCAACCCTACTCGCGTGTGCCATATCTGGTAATGATTTTGCTCTTGCTTCTGTAATGATATTAACGCGGGTGCTGAAATCGTTAAAAGAATTAGCGCAGCGTTTTTTTATACATGAGGTTTTAATTGAATACTGGAGATCGGTTCCATTCGGGCAAATGAATGGGAGTAATAACTGGTAGCCATCACGATTACTTATTATTATTATTATTATTATTATTATTATTTATTATTATTATTATTATTACTTCTTGCCAAGCTACAGCCCTACTTGGAAAAACAGGATGCTATAAGCCCAGAGTCTCCAACAGGGAAAATAGATTTGTGAGGAAAGGAAACAAAGAAATAAGAGAAATAATTACCAATTAAAATTAAAAAAAATTTAAAAAATAACAACATTAATATGAACATTTCCTAAATAAACTATAAACACTTTAACGAAACAAGTGTTATATGCATACATTATCAGTGTCAATATTATTGTTATTGTTATTATTATTATCAGGGACTTTTATTTGTAATGAAAGGCGAGACAAAAGCAGTAGGATTTAAACTCAATAAGTTTGAAATAGGATAAAAAATAGCATAAAAAATTAAAATACAGATAAATACAAAATAGATGAAATAGAGTTTGAGGAATTAAAAGACCGTATGAACAGTAATTGAGAAACGCATGAAAAGAATGTTGCTATTTGAATACAAGTCCTGATAACAGATATAAATCAGACATTGTTGTTGATACAACAACAACAAAAACAACAACAACAATAATAATAATAATAATAATAATAATAATAATAATAATAATAATAACGAGAACCAAACCAATAATAATAATAATAATAATAATAATAATAATAATAATACTAACTAGAGCCAAACTAATAATAATAATAATAATAATAATAATAATAATAATAATAATAATAATAATAATAATAATAATAATAACTAGAGCCAAACTAATAATAATAATAATAATAATAATAATAATAATAATAATAATAAGGGTATTAGAATACAGTGGCGCCCATTACTAGACCAAATTACAATAACAACAATGACAACAACAACAACATCAACAATAACGACAAAAATAAGTGTTTCTCTGAACAAGGGGAAATAAACGATAAGAAATCCTTCTTAAATCAGGGTCATAATTTTGTATATAAAGCGTCATTCCCCTTTATTATTTAGCCCCACTTCATCAAGGACACAACGCAATTAGTGAAATCGGGCTGTATGATTAACGCTTAATTACCGAGACAAATAGTGGTCGCAGTCGGCTGAAAGCGATTTCGAACGCCGCTTTCCTCCAATTGTAATATTTCAGGGATATCTTCGCCTCTATGGAAAAGAAGCTTAGGGTCTATATTAGCTTTGTCTTTCATAATTATCCGAGAATTGTTTTCAAAAGTGAATCTTAACCCCTATAAATAATTACTTTATGGTCGAAATTATCTTAAGATTGTTTATAATTCATATTTCTCTGTTTAAATCACCAAAATATTATCATTGTTTAAAACTAATAGACTTACGCCATTATGCTTTAATTATTCTGCAAATTGTAATAACAAATGTGCCATAAAATAATTTTCCCACTTTCTGGGTGTAAATGCTCACTACTAATGACTGAATGGCCCCATCGAGAGTCCCTCATCATGGTGTGTGTGTTATTCGATCGCCTCAGTGACATCAACTAAACATCAAGTCCGTAGAGAATGGTATTCATCATAAGAACTTCAATGAAGTCATCCCTATTAAACATTTATGTTATCCTTTGATTAAACGTTAGATCCTATGTATCATGTACCCCTTTAATTTCGTTATTTAATAGACTGCAATATGGTATAACCATTGGTATTTATTTCCAAAATATTTCTTTTAATTAGTTACATTTTTTTTCTATAAGCATCTCAATTCCGAATAAAAGAGGCTTCACACATTGTCCCTCACAGAGCATCTAGAATTACCACACATCTGCCAATCCCGTATGCTATACATCTTCACATCTCCCATCCGAAATCCACCCAAAACTTACAGTCAAACAACGAAAGAAACAAACGCGACCATAGACGTGACCCCGTCAATCCAACTTAGTCGTCTGAGGGTAATGAAATCATCGCCAGACTTTTTCTTTTTTTTTTTTTTTCCAAAAAGCACCGCGAAATGACCCCCGTTCGTCCGGGAAGCGAGGACATGATCGCCAAAGTTGAAAGGACAACTTTTATCCAGTCCAAGGAAAGACGGGAGAAAACATCCCTCGGGGGAAGCGGAGGGAACCGGAGGGCATCCTGACGGAACATTCTCTCTGAAAGGGAACTTGTAGGGAAGTTGCCACAGACGCGATTAGGTTCGTCTTTTTCTATCCTTCCTTGGGCAGTGTCATCCTTCTGTTCTGAATATATGTGGCAGCTTTTAACAGAGGATACATGTAGTTTAAAGAATGATTATATATATATATATATATATATATATATATATATATATATATATATATATATATATATATATATACATAGATATAGATATATACACCAAGGCACTTCCCCAAACTTTGGGGGGTAGCCGACATCAACAAATGAAACAAAACAAAAAGGGGCCCTCTACTCTCTACGTTCCTCCCAGCCTGACAAGGGACTCAACCGAGTTCAGCTGGTACTGCTAGGGTGCCACAGCCCACCCTCCCCCGTTATGCACAACACATGAAGCTTCATAATGCTGAATCCCCTATATATATATATATATATATATATATATATATATATATATATATATATATATATATATATATATATATATATATATATATATATATATATATATATTATATATACACATATATATATATATATATATATATATATATATATATATATATATATATATATATAAATAAATATATATATACTAGTGTACAGAACCCGTCAAAAATGACTTTTAAATATTTCGATAGATAAGTACACAAACGCATCCCCCTCACACCAGAGTATGACTACTTCCTCTCACCCTATCCAAAGGATGAGGAGAGCTGAGCGTGACCAGATATATATATATATATATATATATATATATATATATATATATATATATATATATATATACCAAGTTGTGGAATGATCTTCCTAATCGGGTAGTTGAATCAGTAGAACTTCAAAAGTTTAAAATTGGAGCAAATGTTTTTATGTTGACCAGGCTGACATGAGTCTTTTTATAGTTTATATATGACATATCTGTTTTTGACGTTGTTAATAGTTTATATATGACATGTCTGTTTTGACTTTACTTTTTTTAGTATGATTTATTGTTAATTTGTTCTCTTCATTTATTTATTTCCTTATTTCCTTTCCTCACTGGGCTATTTTTCTCTGTTGGAGCCCCTGGGCTTATAGCATCTTGCTTTTCCAACTAGGGTTGTAGCTTGGATAGTAATAATAATAATAATATATATATATATATATATATATATATATATATATATATATATATATACATATATATATATATATATATATATATATATATATATATATATATATATATATATATATATATATATATATATATACTGTATATATGTATAATTACCATTGTATTTTCAAGGTTCAAGGACAGTCTATGGGTCACGTGAAGTGGCAGGTCCAATTTAACACGAGAGAGAGAGAGAGAGAGAGAGAGAGAGAGAGAGAGAGAGAGAGAGAGAGAGAGAGAGAGAGAGAGAGAGAGAGAGAGAGAGAGAGAGAGAGAGAGAGAGAGTACCGGACAAAGCAAAATTTCTGAGCAACTACAGAACTATTTCTACAGTCTTGATCACCGAGGAGGAGTTTTTCTTCCAATTTCCCATCATCCTTTTGAATTCTTTTCCCCCAGAGGAGATTTCTAAGGTCTCCCGTTTAGCCTTATTTCCAAGAACTACAAACTTTGTATTTATTCTTTATAATCTTAAAGCCCAATAGAACGGTCATATACTGTGTCTTTTCTTCTAATTCTCTCTCTCTCTCTCTCTCTCTCTCTCTCTCTCTCTCTCTCTCTCTCTCTCTCTCTCTCTCTCTCTCTCTATTGAAAAAAGATAACAAGCCTTGCTTGTTGAATTATATCCTGTCCTCTATAGATAGTTTATAATATGGAATAACAAATGTTTTCTCTCTCTCTCTCTCTCTCTCTCTCTCTCTCTCTCTCTCTCTCTCTCTCTCTCTCTCTCTCTGATGGTTAGAGACCCGGATCAAAACCAATTGCTAGTTATGACATACCTCTAACTGAATCTTTTTTTCCATTAATCTATGTAAATAAAGGAGATGGGCATTGCCAACTTATTTAAAGTCACCCTTCCAATGTAAGGTGTTGGGATTGGCATTACTGAGGGTAAGAAAGCCCAATGCCTGACTTCGCACTGGTCAGTGACTACCAGTCTCTCTCTCTCTCTCTCTCTCTCTCTCTCTCTCTCTCTCTCTCTCTCTCTCTCTCTCTCTCTCTCTCAAAGGGTGAATGTTTGGTTACAAACATCCACGTACAGTACATATGCCTATATACATACTGTATACAGCCTGAAACTCCAAATGTTTAGCATTCTGGATGAAAAACAAATATTCTAGAAAATGTATCAGCAATTAGTTTGTAAACTTAGTTTTAAAATAATTGTTTATTATTATTACTATTATTATTACAATTATTATTATTGTAGGTGGTAGGTTGGCCAAGGCACTAGACACCAATTGAGATAATACCGCTGGAGAGTTATTGGGTTCTTTGACTGGTCAGTACTAAATTAGATCTCTCTCCCTGGTTACGGCTCATTTCATCTTAGCCGACACATACACACAATAATCTGGCCTCTTATATACATATTCTCCTCTTTTCCCATACACTTGACAACACTGAAATTACCAAACAATTCTTCTTTTCGCAAGAGGTTAACTACTGCAATGTAATTGTTCTGGGGCTACTTTCCTCTTGGTAAGGATAGAAGAGACTCTTTAGCCATGGTAAGCACCACTTCTAGGGGGAGGACACTCCAAAATCAAGCAATTGTTCTCTAATCTTGGGTAGTTCCATAACCTATGTACCATGGTCTTCCACTGTCTTGGGTTAGAGATCTCTTGGTTCAGGGTACACTCGGGCACACTATCTTGTTTCTCTTGCTCTTGTATTTTGAATTTTTTATCCTCTTTTTATTTCCAAGTTTTTATAGTTTATTTATGAAAGATTTATTCTAATGTTATTATTGTTCTTAAACTTCCCTTGCAATTTATTTCCTTTCCTCACTAGGCTACTTTCCCTGTTGGAGTCCTTGGGCTTATATAATCATGCTTTTCTAAATAGGGTTGAAGCTTAAAAGGTAATAATAATAATAATAATAATAATAATAATAATAATAATAATAATAACAATGATAATATTAATAATAATAAGAAGAAAAAGAAGAAGAAGAAGAAGAAGAAACATATTTATAATAATATTATTATCATTATTATTATTAGTATTGTTATTATCATTATTATTATAATTCTTGTTGTGAACTTGCTTATCAATGCATGCTTTTAAATTAGAATTATTTATAACTTATAGATACTTCGTTCAAAGGAGTAGAATAGCGAAATGATGGGTGAAAATAGTGGTAAAATAGAGACGAATTAGAGTATATATTTTTTATGTAAGATACACTGTATTACCAAATTTCCTGTTACTTGGACATACATGTTACAGGCCTCTATGCTACCCAGCTTACAGTCAATAATATTACGGTCAGTAAATTCGATTATGTATATAAATTCTGTTTAATTCATCATGCCACAAGTGATACTACAAAGATAGATAAGGGATAAGTTAAAGTAATTTGAAATTAAATTCTTTATTATATAAAACAATTTATACTAAAACACAAATCGAAATCACAATCCTCTCCAACAAATTAATTTCCTTCTAAATCCCAGGATGTACTTGTTTCTCAAAACTAAAAGCCTTTAACTTAGTGTTTGATCATTGAGTGATCACTTGAAAAATTAATCCTTTCTAAAAAAAAAAAAAAATTAACCGATATCTTTTGAAACTTAACAGAGAAAACATATCCTTGATAATTCTTCATTGTCTATACTATGCTACTTTAATCAGTCCACTCCTCTTTTCCAGTGGGTTCTGCTTTCTGATCCAAATGCAGACCCTTTCCCAGCCTTTCGGCAATTCTCTGCTTCCAGTTTTTCTGAGTGTCCTCCACATTTTGGAAATCTTCACTCGCTTCTCTTTCTTCTTCTGCCTCACTTTCCGACGGATTTGCCTGTTCTTGTGAGGGGTTCGCTTTCTGATCCAAATGCAGACCCTTTCCCAGCCTTTCGGCAATTCTCTGCTTCCAGTTTTTCTGAGTGTCCTCCAAATTATAGATATCTTCACTCACTTCTGTTTCTTCTTCTGCTTCACTTTCCGACGGATTTGCCTGTTCTTGTGAGGGGTTCTCCTTGGCGAATTCGTCCTGAAGATTCTTGTCCAATTTGGGAGTTTCTATCTGGCTATGCAGCCCATCACCCTGCAGTTCCACTTCCTTGGTTGTCCTTCTGTGGCCTTTATTCCTAAGATGTCTTATTTCTGCTCTAAGGTCATCAATCTTCCACTTCTGACGGCTTATCTTATTATTCTTCTCTTCTATTACACCTTGTAGCTTCGCGTTTTCCTTTAATTTGTCAATCTTCAGATTATTTATCTTCTCATTTTCCATTTTAAGCTGTACTATTTGTTCTCTCAGGTGATTTATCTCTCCAGTGCAGCCTAATTCGTACTGCTTCTCAAGATCTTCATTTTCTTTCATTAGTTTCTCCACACGATCTTTCAGGTTCCTGATTTCTTTTTCTGCATTGCTCTCCTGTCTGTTCCTTTCTTTCCTCAACTCATAAACTTGCCTTTCCTTATCCTTAAGCTGTGTTTGCAGAAGGGCAATCTGGATGCCCAGTTCATCGTTAGTCTTCTCCATCAGTTGTACTTTTTCGTTCAAGTTTTCTATTTGACCGTTCATTTCTGCTCTCTCTACACTCTTCTTCTCCAGATTCACCTTCAGCTCTGCAATCTGCTTCTTATGCTCATTCAACTTTCCGATGAGGCTATCTTTTTCTTCGATGCATTTTTCAGCAACACTCCTCATTCTGCTTTCATCTTTGTTCAGTTCAGAAACTTCTCGTTCCTTATCTAACAGCTGTGCTTGCAAATCGGCAATCTGGATGACTAATTCTCGGTTAGTGTCTTCAATCCGTTTCAATTTTTCCTTCAAGATGTTTTCTTGACCAATCAGGGCTGCTATTTGTAGACTACGTTCCCTCACTTCGATTTTCAACTCCTCAATCAGTTTCTCATAGTCATCTAACTGCCGAGCCTGACGCCGATCTTGTTCTTCAACATTTGTTTTAGCAGCGTTCTTCAGATTTCTGAGTTCTTCTCTCATCTTCCCAATTTCAATTTGAACACCTGTTATCAGTGTTTGAATCTCTGCTGCTTGCATGAAAGGGACGCTGGGCAAGTGGATCGCTTCTATCTTTTCTTCCAGCATATCCACTTTATGGTTCAAGGCCGCTATTTCCAACCTCTCTCTATCTTCAAGCTTCCTCAATAACTCCTCGAGATGTTCATTGTCTTCTTTCTTCTTGCTGAAGCGAGCAATTTCTTCATGCTTTTCCAGTTGATTCTTCAAATCCAGAATCTCCTGCATGAGGGCACCATTTTCCGCTCTCAGAGTTATGATGTTCTCATGAAGTTTGATGTTTTCATCAATGTGTTTCTGGAGCAGTCGTCTGGATTCAGGAGGCCGGAGAGATTCCTTGATCGGGAACTGGTTGCATGATTTTAGCACTTGCATTTCCACAAGCTGCTTTTGCAAAGCAGCATTTTCTTCTGCCAGATTTTCCAATTTCTTCTTCAAAGAAACTATGCCGTCAACAACAGATCTCCGCCTGAAGTCTCCCAGCAACAGCGGGTAAGGAAATTCCTTCTGCCACATCTGCTTCAGAAACCTCCACAGATTATCTAGGAATTCTTGATGCTCCGGTAATCCTGCCATTCTTCAATAGTTTCAACTTTGTTTCTTAGCTGCTTTGGTGAGCGTCTAAAAATTTCTTTCGTCTTGAAAGGAATTATGTTAGCTGTTCTCCAAAGCCTTATATACAATTTCATTCTGAAATTTCGTTGAGAAAATTGGTATAAATATTCACCAAGAAATTTCAATCGATGAAATTTGAAGTTTTGTTTAATTATTCTTGATAAATATTGAATTATACAGATTTTTTTTTTCTTCAGTATATCTGTCTGAATATTGAAAATAATCCAGAGGCCCATACCATTCCATCTAAAAACTTTTTACCTTTATTATTATTATTACTTTATTATTATTTGATAAACTACAACCCTAGTTGGAAAAACATGATGCAATAAGCCTAAGGGCTTAAACAGGGAAAATAGTCCAATGAAGAAAGGAAACAAGGAAATAAATAAACTGGAAGAAAAGTAATAACAATCAAATTAAAAGATTTTAAGATAATTAACAACATTAAATTAGATCTATCATATATAATCTATAAAAACTTCATATAAAAGAGAGGAAGAGAAACATGATAGAAAGTGCGTGCCCGAGTGTACCCTCAAGCAAGACATCTCTAACCCAAGATGGTGGAAAACCATGGTATAGAGGATATGGCACTACCCAAGACTTGAGAACAATGGTTTGATTTTGGAGTGCCCTTCTCCTAGAAGAGCTGCTTACCATAACTAAAAGAGTTTTTTCTACCCTTACCAAGAGGAAAGTTTGCACTGAACAATCACATTGCAGTAGTTAACCCCTTGAGTGAAGAAGTACTGTTTGGTAATCTTATTGCTTTCAGGTGTATGAGGACAGAGGAGAATGTGAAAAGAACTGACCAGACTATTGGGTGTATATGTAGGCAAAGAAAAAATGAACCGTAACCAGAGAAAGGAATCCAATTTAGTATTGCCTAGCCAGTCAAAGTATCCAATAACTCTCTAGCGGTAGTATGTACACGGGTGCCTGGTGCCCTGGCCAAACTACTACCTATTAACACTTCTGATTGGGTAAAGGCCCGTGCTGGCATAAGGCACCATTAATCTATAACTATCAGATAAGTGTTATTAGAACCAGTGGCTTTTAGAAGCCACTTTTAGTTATTCTGGGAAATACTTTCCATGACCTATTTCAAGAAAAATATTCTGTTGAGCTGACTCCTCTCACTACAAAATGTTTTTCGGAAACTAAGTTACAAACAATTTCATGAAATACACTTTCCTAACAGTTTGAATACAGTTTCTTAGCAACAATTTCCAAACAGTTTGTAAACAGTTTCTATGTAGACACTTTCATAACAGTATCTTGGCAGACACTTTCTAAACAGTTTGATATACTGTAATCAGTTTCATTGCAAACATTTTGCAAACAATTTGAAGCACTTCCCTGACAGTTTCTAGGCAAACACTTTCCTAACAGTTTGCAAACACTTCCAGGACATTTTCTTGGCAAACACTTTCCTAACAGTTTGCATAGATTTCCCAGACAGTTTCTTGGATAACACTTTCCTGACAGTTTCTTAGCAAACACTTTTCACACAGTTTGCTAACAGTTCTCTGAATTTCCTGTCAATCCTTTTCATAACAGGTTGCACACAGTTTCTTGCCAAACTTTCCAAATAGTTTTAAACATTTTCAAGACAGTGTCTTAGCAAACAATTTGTAAACAGTTTGCAGGAAGATTCTTGGCAAACACTTTCCAAACATTTTACAAACACTTTAACCAACAGTTTACAAACACTTTTCAGACAGTTTCTTGGCAAACAATTTGCAAACAGTTTCTTTGCAAAGTTATCAGAAAGTCTTTGAAAGCACTTTCTTCATAGTTTGCACACAGTTTCTTTGCAAACACTTTCCAAACAGTTTCTTAGTAAACAATTGCCAAAGAGTTTCTTGGCAACCACTTTCCAAACAGTTTCTTGGTAAACAATTTGAAAAACAATTTCGTGCCAAACACTTCAAATAGTTTCTTGATAAACTTTGTAAACAATTTCGTGCAAAACACTTTTCATATAGTTTCTTGGTAAACACTTTGCAAACAATTTCTTGGCAAACATATTCCATAGTTTCATGCCGATGATCACTTTACTCACTTCATCCACATACAGATATCCTCTCTACTTTTACTTCCTTAAAGTACAATTATTATAAGCTCCAATAAATATACCTTGAAATTGGCCGTGGAATATATGGCTATAATTCTTCGCAAAGAAATCATCACAAAATTCCCAATGCTACATAGTGGCAGTGGAACGTAAGAAAAATAGGAGAAAAATGATAGTTCTCGTTGAGAACTTGCTTATCAATGCATGCACAAGATACTCAATTTGGTTGCTTATGAATTAGAATTTTTTATAACTTATTGATACTTCGTTCAAAGGAGTAAAATAACGAAATGATGGGTAAAAATAGTGGTAAAATACAGACGAATAATTTTGTTTCTTATGTAATATATAATGTAATTGCAAATTATCAGTTGTCTAAACAAACAGGTTACAGGCATCTATGCTACCCAGCTAACAGCCAATATTACAGTCAGTCAAAACAATTTTGTTTAATTCGTCATGTCAGAAGTGATGCTACAACGATAGATAAGGGATAAGTTAAAGTAATTTGAAATTAAATTCTTTATTACAACATAAAATTTATACAAATAAACAAATCAAAATTAAATTCATCTCCAACAAAACAATTTCCTTTTAAATCCCAAGATGTACTTGTTCCTTAAAACTGAAAGCCTTTAACTAAGTGCGTGATCAACAAGCGATCACTTGGAAAATTAATCCTTTCTAAAAAAAAAAATAACCGATGTCTTTTGACTTCAGAATCATATATCTTTTGAAACTTAACAGAGAAAACATATCCTTGATAATTCTTCATTGTCTATACTATGCTAATTTAATCAGTCCACTCCTCTTTTCCAGTGGGTTCTGCTTTCTGATCCAAATGCAGACCCTTTCCCAGCCTTTCGGCCATTCTCTGCTTCCAATTTTTCTGAGTGTCCTCCACATTTTGGATATCTTCACTCGCTTCTCTTTCTTCATCTGCTTCACTTTCCGAAGGATTTGCCTGTTCTTGTGAGGGGTTCGCTTTCTGATCCAAATGCAGACCCTTTCCCAGCCTTTCGGCAATTCTCTGCTTCCAGTTTTTCTGAGTGTCCTCCACATTTTGGAGATCTTCACTCGCTTCTCTTTCTTCATCTGCTTCACTTTCCGACGGATTTGCCTGTTCTTGTGATGGGTTCTCCTTGGCGAATTCGTCCTGAAGATTCTTGTCCAATTTGGGAGTTTCTATCTGGCCATGCAGCCCATCACCCGCCAATTCCACTTCCTTGGTTGTCCTTTTGTGGTCTTTATTCCTAACATGTCTTATTTCTGCTCTAAGGTTATCAATCTTCCACTTTTGACGCCTCATCTTATTATTCTTCTCTTCTATTACACCTTGTAGCTTCTCGTTTTCCTCTAATTTTTCAATCTTCAGCTTATTTATCTTCTCATTTTCCATTTTAAGCTTTATGATTTGTTCTCTCAGGTAAATTATCTCTAGTGCAGCCTAATTCGTACTGCTTCTCAAGTTCTTCATTTTCTTTCATTAGTTCCTCCACACGATCTTTCAGGTTCCTGATTTCTTTTTCTGCATTACTCTCCTGTCTGTTCCTTTCTTCCTTCAACTCATAAACTATCCTGTCCTTATCCATAAGCTGTGTTTGCAGAAGGGCAATCTGGATGCCCAATTCATCGTTAGTCTTCTCCATCAGTTGTACTTTTTCGTTCAAGTTTTCTATTTGACCGTTCATTTCTGCTCTCTCTACACTCTTCTTCTCCAGATTCACCTTCAGCTCTGCAATCTGCTTCTCGTTCTCATTCAACTTTCCGATGAGGCCATCTTTTTCTTCGATGCATTTTTCAGCAACACTCCTCATTCTGCTTTCATCTTTGTTCAGTTCAGAAACTTCTCGTTCCTTATCTAACAGCTGTGCTTGCAAATCGGCAATCTGGATGACTAATTCTCTGTTAGTGTCTTCAATCCGTTTCAACTTTTCCTTCAAGGTGTTTTCTTGACCAATCAGGGCTGCTCTTTGTAGACTACGTTCCCTCACTTCGATTTTCAACTCCTCAATCTGTTTTTTGTAGCCATCTTGCTGCTGAGCCTGATGTCGATCCTGTTCTTCAACGTTTGTTTCAGCAGGATTCTTCAGAGTTCTGAGTTCTTCTCTCATCATGCCAATTTCAATTTGAACACCTATTATCACTGTTTGAATCTCTACTGCTTGCATGAAGGGGACATTGGGCATGTGGATCGCTTCCATCTTTTCTTTCAGCATATCCACTTTATGGTTCAAGGCCGCTATTTCCAACCTCTCTCTATCTTCATGCTTCCTCAATAACTCCTCGAGATGATGCTCATTGTCTTCTTTCTTCTTGCTGAAGCGAGCAATTTCTTCATGCTTTTCCAGTTGATTCTTCAAATCCAGAATCTCCTGCATGAGGGTAGCATTTTCCGCTCTCAGAGTTATGATGTTCTCATGAAGTTTGATGTTTTCCTCAATGTGTTTCTGGAGCAGTCGTCTGGATTCGGGAGGCTGGAGAGATTCCTTGATCGGGAACTGGTTGCATGATTTTTGCACTTGCATTTCCACAAGCTGATTTTGCAAAGCAGCATTTTCTTCAGCCAGATTTTCCAATTTCTTCTTCAAAGAAACTACGCCGTCAACAACAGATCTCCGCCTGAAGTCTCTCAGCAACTGCGGGCAAGGAAATTCCTTCTGCCACATCTGCTTCAGAAACCTCCACAGATTATCTAGGAATTCTTGATGCTCCGGTAATCCTGCCATTCTTCAATAGTTTCAACTTTGTTTCTTAGCTGCTTTGGTGAGCGTCTGAAAATTTCTTTCTTCTTGAAAGGAATTATGTTAGCTGTTCTCCAAAGCCTTATATACATTTTCATTTTGAAATTTCTTTGAGAAAATGAGTAGAAATATTGACCAAGAAATTTCAATCGAAGATATTTGAAGTTTTGTTTAATTATTCTGGAAAAATATTGAATTATACAGATATTATTTTTCCTTCAGTATTTCTGTCTGAATATTGAAAATAATCCGGAGGCCCATACCATTCTATCTATAAACTTTTTACCTTTATTATTATTATTACTTTATTATTACTTGATAAGCTACAACCCTAGTTGGAAAAACATGATGCTATAAGCCCAAGGGCTTAAACAGGGAAAAATAGTCCAATGAGTAAAGGAAACAAGGAAATAAATAAACTGGAAGAGAAGTAATAACAATCGAATTAAAATATTTTAAGATAATTGACGACGTTAAATTAGATCTATCTATTCAATCTATAAAAACTTCATAAAAAAGAGAGGAAGAGAAAAATGATAGAAAGTGTGTGCCCGAGTGTACCCTCAAGCAAGACATCTCTTACCCTAGACGGTGGAAAACCATGGTATAGAGGCTATGGCACAACCCAAGACTAGAGAACAATGATTTGATTTTGGAGTGCCCTTCTCCTAAAAGAGCTGCTAGGATATGGCACTACCCAACCCTAGAGAACAATAGTTTGATTTTGGAGTGCCCTTCTCCTAGAAGAGATGCTTACCATAACTAAAAGAGTTTTTTCTACCCTTACCAAGAGGAAAGTTTGCACTGAACAATCACATTGCAGTAGTTAACCTAGTGAGTGGAGAAGCTCTGTTTGGTAATCTTATTGCTTTAGGGTGTATGAGGACAGAGGAGAATGTGAAAATAATTGACCAGACTATTGGGTGTATATGTAGGCAATGAAAAAATGAGCCGTAACCAGAGAGAGGAATCCAATGTAGTACTGCCTAGCCAGTCAAAGGATCCAATAACTCTCTAGCGGTATTATGTCAACGGGAGCCTGGTGCCCAGGCCAAACTACTACCTATTAACACTTCTGATTGGGTAAAGGCCCGTGCTGGCATAAGGCCCCATTAATCTATAACTATCAGATAAGTGTTATTAGAACCAGTGGCTTTTAGAAGCCACTTTTAGTTATTCTGGGAAATACTTTCCATGACCTATTTCAAGAAAAATATTCTGTTGAGCCGACTCTTCTCCCTACAAAATGTTTTTCGGAAACTAAGTTGCAAACAGTTTCTTGACATACACTTTCCTAACAGTTTGAATACAATTCCTTAGTAAACAATTTCCAAAAAGTTTATAAACAGATTCTTTGTAGACAATTTCATGACAGTATCTTGGCTGACACTTTCTAAACAGTTTGATATACTGTACACAGTTTCAGTGCAAACATTTTGCAAACAAATTGAACCACTTCCCTGACAGTTTCTTGGCAAACACTTTCCTAACAGTTTCCAAACACTTCCAGGACATTTTCTTGGCAAACATTTTCCTGACAGTTTCTTAGCAAACACTTTTCACACAGTTTGCTAACAGTTCTCTGAATTTCCTGTCAATCCTTTTCATAACAGTTTTTTCTTGGCAAACTTTCCAAATAGTTTTAAACATTTTCAAGACAGTGTCTTACCAAACAATTTGTAAACAGTTTGCATGAAGATTCTTGGCAAACACTTTCCAAACATTTTACAAACACTTTAACCAACATTTTACAAACATTTTCCAGACAGTTTCTTGGCAAAAAACTTGCAAATAGTTTCTTTGCAAACAGTTATCACATAGTCTTCGAAAGCACTTTCATAATAGTTTTCACACAGTTTCTTTGCAAACACTTTCCAAACAGATACTTAGTAAACACTTTCCAGACAGTTTCTTGGCAAACACTTTCCAAACAGTTTCTTGGTAAACAATTTGAATCAATTTCGTGCCAAACACTTCAAATAGTTTCTTGGTAAACACTTTGCAAACAATTTCTTGGCAAACATATTCCATAGTTTCATACCGATGATCACTTTACTCACTTCATCCACATACAGATATCCTCTCTACTTTTACTTCCTTAAAGTACAATTATTATAAGCTCCAATAAATATACCTTGAAATTGGCCGTGGAATATATGGCTATAATTCTTCGCAAAAAAATCATCACGAAATTCCCAATGCTACATAGTGGCAGTGGAACGTAAGAAAAATAGGAGAAAAATTATAGTTCTCGTTAAGAACTTGCTTATCAATGCATGCACAAGATACTCAATTTGGTTGCTTTTGAATTAGAATTGTTTATAACTTATTGATACTTCGTTCAAAGGAGTAAAATAACGAAATGATGGGTAAAAATAGTGGTAAAATACAGACGAATAATTTTGTTTCTTATGTAATATATAATGTAATTGCAAATTATCAGTTGCCTAAACAAACAGGTTACAGGCATCTATGCTACCCAGCTAACAGCCAATATTACAGTCAGTCAAAACAATTATGTATATAAATTTTGTTTAATTCGTCATGTCAGAAGTGATGCTACAACGATAGATAAGGGATAAGTTAAAGTAATTGGAAATTAAATCTTTATTACAACATAAAATTTATACAAATAAACAAATCAAAATTATATTCATCTCCAACAAAACAATTTCCTTTTAAATCCTAAGATGTACTTGTTCCTTGAAACTAAAAGCCTTTAAGTAAGTGCGTGATCAACAAGTGATCACTTCGAAAATTAATCCTTTCTAAAAGAATAATAACCGATGTCATTTGACTTCAAAATCATATATCTTTTGAAACTTAACAGAGAAAACATATCCTTGATAATTCTTCATTGTCTATACAATGCTAATTTAATCATTCCACTCCTCTTTTCCAGTGGGTTCTGCTTTCTGATCCAAATGCAGACCCTTTCCCAGCCTTTCGGCAATTCTCTGCTTCCAGTTTTTCTGAGTGTCCTCCACATTTTGGAAATCTTCACTCACTTCTGTTTCTTCTTCTGCTTCACTTTCCGACGGATTTGCCTGTTCTTGTGAGGGGTTCTCCTTGGCGAATTCTTCCTGAAGATTCTTGTCCAATTTGGGAGTTTCTATCTGGCCATGCAGCCCATCACCCTGCAGTTCCTCTTCCTTGGTTGTCCTTCTGTGGCCTTTATTCCTAAGATGTCTTATTTCTGCTCTAAGGTCATCAATCTTCCACTTTTGACGGCTTATCTTATTATTCTTCTCTTCTATTACACCTTGTAGCTTCTCGTTTTCCTCTAATTTGTCAATCTTCAGCTTATTTATCTTCTCATTTTCCATTTTAAGCTGTACTATTTGTTCTCTCAGGTGATTTATCTCTCCAGTGCAGCCTAATTCGTACTGCTTCTCAAGTTCTTCATTTTCTTTCATTAGTTCCTCCACACGATCTTTCAGGTTCCTGATTTCTTTTTCTGCATTACTCTCCTGTCTGTTCCTTTCTTCCTTCAACTCATAAACTATCCTGTCCTTATCCAAAAGCTGTGTTTGCAGAAGGGAAATCTGGATGCCCAGTTCATCGTTAGTCTTCTCCATCAGTTGTACTTTTTTGTTCAAGTTTTCTATTTGACCGTTCATTTCTGCGCTCTCTACACTCTTCTTCTCCAGATTCACTTTCAGCTGTGCAATCTGCTTCTTGTGCTCATTCAACTTTCCGATGAGGCCTTCTTTTTCTTCGATGCATTTTTCAGCAACACTCTTCATTCTGCTTTCATCTTTGTTCAGTTCAGAAACTTCTCGTTCCTTATCTAACAGCTGTGCTTGCAGATCGGCAATCTGGATGACTAATTCTCTGTTAGTGTCTTCAATCCGTTGCACCTTTTCCTTCAAGATGTTTTCTTGACCAATCAGGGCTGCTCTTTGTAGACTACGTTCCTTCACTTCGATTTTCAACTCCTCAATCTGTTTTTTGTAGCCATCGTGCTGCTGAGCCTGATGCCCATCCTGTTCTTCAACGTTTGTTTCAGCAGCATTCTTCAGAGTTCTGAGTTCTTCTCTCATCTTGCCAATTTCAATTTGAACACCTGTTATCACTGTTTGAATCTCTGCTGCTTGCATGAAGGGGACATTGGGCATGTGGATCGCTTCCATCTTTTCTTTCAGCATATCCACTTTATGGTTCAAGGCCGCTATTTCCAACCTCTCTCTATCTTCATGCTTCCTCAATATCTCCTCGAGATGATGCTCATTGTCTTCTTTCTCCTTGCTGAAGCGAGCCATTTCTTCATGCTTTTCCAGTTGATTCTTCAAATCCAGAATCTCCTGCATGAGGGCACCATTTTCCGCTCTCAGAGTTATGATGTTCTCATGAAGTTTGATATTTTCATCAATGTGTTTCTGGAGCAGTCGTCTGGATTCAGGAGGCTGGAGAGATTCCTTGATCGGGAACTGGTTGCATGATTTTTGCACTTGCATTTCCACAAGCTGATTTTGCAAAGCAGCATTTTCTTCAGCCAAATTTTCCAATTTCTTCTTCAAAGAAACTATGCCGTCAACAACAGATCTCCGCCTGAAGTCTCTCAGCAAATGCGGGCAAGGAAATTCCTTCTGCCACATCTGCTTCAGAAACCTCCACAGATTATCTAGGAATTCTTGATGCTCCGGTAATCCTGCCATTCTTCAATAGTTTCAACTTTGTTTCTTAGCTGCTTTGGTGAGCGTCTGAAAATTTCTTTCTTCTTGAAAGAAATTATGTTAGCTGTTCTCCAAAGCCTTATATACATTTTCATTCTGAAATTTCTTTGAGAAAATTAGTAGAAATATTGACCAAGAAATTTCAATCGAAGAAATTTGAAGTTTTGTTTAATTATTCTGGAAAAATATTGAATTATACAGATATTATTTTTCCTTCAGTATTTCAGTCTAAATATTGAAAATAATCCGGAGGCCCATACCATTCTATCTATAAACTGTTTACCTTTATTATTATTATTACTTTATTATTACTTGATAAGCTACAACCCTAGTTGGAAAAACATGATGCTATAAGCCCAAGGGCTTAAACAGGGAAAAGTAGTCCAATGAGGAAAGGAAACAAGGAAATAAATAAACTGGAAGAGAAGTAATAACAATCGAATTAAAATATTTTAAGATAATTGACAACGTTAAATTAGATCTATCTATACAATCTATAAAAAACTTCATAAAAAAGAGAGGAAGAGAAAAATGATAGAAAGTGTGTGCCCGAGTGTACCCTCAAGCAAGACATCTCTTACCCTAGACGGTGGAAAACCATGGTATAGAGGCTATGGCACTACCCAAGACTAGAGAACAATGGTTTGATTTTGGAGTGCCCTTCTCCTAAAAGAGCTGCTAGGATATGGCACTACCCAAGACTAGAGAACAATAGTTTGATTTTGGAGTGCCCTTCTCCTAGAAAAGCTGCTTACCATAACTAAAAGAGTTTTTTCTACTCTTACCAAGAGGAAAGTTTGCACTGAACAATCACATTGCAGTAGTTAACCTAGTGAGTGGAGAAGCTCTGTTTGGTAATCTTATTGCTTTAGGGTGTATGAGGACAGAGGAGAATGTGAAAAGAATTGACCAGACTATTGGGTGTATATGTAGGCAATGAAAAAATGAGCCGTAACCAGAGAGAGGAATCCAATGTAGTACTGCCTAGCCAGTCAAAGGATCCAATAACTCTCTAGCGGTAGTATGTCAACGGGTGCCTGGTGCCCTGGCCAAACTACTACCTATTAACACTTCTGATTGGGTAAAGGCCCGTGCTGGCATAAGGCCCCATTAATCTATAACTATCAGATAAGTGTTATTAGAACCAGTGGCTTTTAGAAGCCACTTTTAGTTATTCTGGGAAATACTTTCCATGACCTATTTCAAGAAAAATATTCTGTTGAGCTGACTCCTCTCACTACAAAATGTTTTTCGGAAACTAAGTTACAAACAGTTTCATGACATACACTTTCCTAACAGTTTGAATATAGTTCCTTAGTAAGCAATTTCCAAAAAGTTTATAAACAGATTCTTTGTAGACACTTTCATAACAGTTTCTTGGCAGACACTTTCTAAACAGTTTGATATACTGTAAACAGTTTCAGTGCAAACATTTTGCAAACAAATTGAACCACTTCCCTGACAGTTTCTTGGCAATCACTTTCCTAACAGTTTGCAAACACTTCCAGGACATTTTCTTGGCAAACACTTTCCTAACAGTTTGCATAGATTTCCCTGACAGTGTCTTGGATAACACTTTCCTGACAGTTTCTTAGCAAACACTTTTCACACAGTTTGCTAACAGTTCTCAGAATTTCCTGTCAATTCTTTTCATAACAGTTTGCACACAGTTTCTTGGCAAACTTTCATATAGTTTCTTGGTAAACACTTTGCAAACAATTTCTTGGCAAACATATTCCATAGTTTCATGCCGATGATCACTTTACTCACTTCATCCACATACAGATATCCTCTCTACCTTTACTTCCTTAAAGTACAATTATTATAAGCTCCAATAAATATACCTTGAAATATGCCGTGGAATATATGGCTATAATTCTTCGCAAAGAAATCATCACGAAATTCCCAATGCTACATAGTGGCAGTGGAACGTAAGAAAAATAGGAGAAAAATTATAGTTCTCGTTGAGAACTTGCTTATCAATGCATGCACAAGATACTCAATTTGGTTGCTTATGAATTAGAATTTTTTATAACTTATTGATACTTCGTTCAAAGGAGTAAAGTAACGAAATGATGGGTAAAAATAGTGGTAAAATACAGACGAATAATTTGGTTTCTTATGTAATATATAATGTAATTACAAATTATCAGTTGCCTAAACAAACAGGTTACAGGCATCTATGCTACCCAGCTAACAGCCAATATTACAGTCAGTCAAAACAATTATGTATATAAATTTTGTTTAATTCGTCATGTCAGAAGTGATGCTACAACGATAGATAAGGGATAAGTTAAAGTAATTTGAAATTAAATTCTTTATTACAACATAAAATTTATACAAATAAACAAATCAAAATTAAATTCATCTCCAACAAAACAATTTCCTTTCAAATCCCAAGATGTACTTGTTCCTTAAAACTAAAAGCCTTTAACTAAGTGCGTGATCAACAAGTGATCACTTGGAAAATTAATCCTTTCTAAAAAAAAATTAACCGATGTCTTTTGACTTCAGAATCATATATCTTTTGAAACTTAACAGAGAAAACATATCCTTGATAATTCTTCATTGTCTATACTATGCTAATTTAATCAGTCCACTCCTCTTTTCCAGTGGGTTCTGCTTTCTGATCCAAATGCAGACCCTTTCCCAGCCTTTCGGCAATTCTCTGCTTCCAGTTTTTCTGAGTGTCCTCCACATTTTGGAAATCTTCACTCGCTTCTCTTTCTTCTACTACCTCACTTTCCGACGGATTTGCCTGTTCTTGTGAGGGGTTCGCTTTTTTATCCAAATGCAGACCCTTTCCCAGCCTTTCGCCAATTCTCTGCTTCCAGTTTTTCTGAGTGTCCTCCAAATTATGGATATCTTCACTCACTTCTGTTTCTTCTTCTGCTTCACTTTCCGACGGATTTGCCTGTTCTTGTGAGGGGTTCTCCTTGGCGAATTCGTCCTGAAGATTCTTGTCCAATTTGGGAGTTTCTATCTGGCGATGCAGCCCATCACCCTGCAGTTCCACTTCCTTGGTTGTCCTTCTGTGGCCTTTATTCCTAAGATGTCTTATTTCTGCTCTAAGGTCATCAATCTTCCACTTCTGACGGCTTATCTTATTATTCTTCTCTTCTATTACACCTTGTAGCTTCGCGTTTTCCTTTAATTTGTCAATCTTCAGATTATTAAGAATATCATTTTCCATTTTAAGCTGTACTATTTGTTCTCTCAGGTGATTTATCTCTCCAGTGCAGCCTAATTCGTACTGCTTTCCAAGATCTTCATTTCCTTTCATTAGTTCCTCCACACGATCTTTCAGGCTCCTGATTTCTTTTTCTGTATTGCTCTCCTGTCTGTTCCTTTCTTCCTTCAACTCATAAACTTGCCTTTCCTTATCCATAAGCTGTGTTTGCAGAAGGGCAATCTGGATGCCCAGTTCATCGTTAGTCTTCTCCATCAGTTGTACTTTTTCGTTCAAGTTTTCTATATGACCATTCATTTCTACTCTCTCTACACTCTTCTTCTCCAGATTCACCTTCAGCTCTGCAATCTGCTTCTCGTTCTCATTCAACTTTTCGATGAGGCCTTCTTTTTCTTTACTGCATTTTTCAGCAACACTCTTCATTCTGTTTTCATCTTTCTTCAGTTCAGAAACTTCTCGTTCCTTATCTAACAGCTGTGCTTGCAGATCAGCAATCTGGATGACTAATTCTCGGTTAGTGCCTTCAATCCGTCGCACCTTTTCCTTCAAGATGTTTTCTTGACCAATCAAGGCTGCTCTTTGTAGACTACCTTCTCTCACTTCGATTTTCAACTCTTCAATCAGTTTCTCGTAGTCATCTAACTGCCGAGCCTGACACCGATCTTGTTCTTCAACATTTTTTTTAGCAGCGTTCTTCAGATTTCTGAGTTCTTCTCTCATCTTCCCAATTTCAATTTGAACACCTGTTATCAGTGTTTGAATCTCTGCTGCTTGCATGAAAGGGACACTGGGCAAGTGGATCGCTTCTATCTTTTCTTCCAGCATATCCACTTTATGGTTCAAGGCCGCTATTTCCAACCTCTCTCTATCTTCAAGCTTCCTCAATAACTCCTCCAGATGTTCATTGTCTTCTTTCTTCTTGCTGAAGCGAGCCATTTCTTCATGCTTTTCCAGTTGATTCTTCAAATCCAGAATCTCCTGCATGAGGGCACCATTTTCCGCTCTCAGAGTTATGATGTTCTCATGAAGTTTGATGTTTTCATCAATGTGTTTCTGGAGCAGTCGTCTGAATTCAGAAGGCTGGAGAGATTCCTTGATCGGGAACTGGTTGCATGATTTTTGCACTTGCATTTCCACAAGCTGCTTTTGCAAAGCAGCATTTTCTTCAGCCAGATTTTCCAATTTCTTCTTCAAAGAAACTATGCAGTCAACCACAGATCTCCGCCTGAAGTCTCCCAGCAACTGCGGGAAAGGAAATTCCTTCTGCCACATCTGCTTCAGAAACCTCCACAGATTATCTAGGAATTCTTGATGCTCCGCTAATCCTGCCATTCTTCAATAGTTTCAACTGTTTTTTTAGCTGCTTTGGTGAGCGTCTAAAAATTTCTTTCGTCTTGAAAGGAATTATGTTAGCAATTCTCCAAAGCCTTATATACAATTTCAATCGGAAATTTTGTTGAGAAAATTGGTAAAAATATTCACCAAGAAATTTCAATCGAAGATATTTGAAGTTTTGTTTAATTATTCTTGATAAATATTGAATTATACAGATATTTTTTTTTCCGGTATTTCTGTCTGAATATTGAAAATAATCCAGAGGCCCATACCATCCATCTAAAAACTTTTTACCTTTATTATTATTATTACTTTATTATTATTTGATAAACTACAACCCTAGTTGGAAAAGCATGATGCTATAAGCCCAAGGGCTCAAACAGGGAAAAATAGTCCAATGAGGAAAGGAAGCAAGGAAATAAATAAACTGGAAGAGAAGTTTCATGGTTAATGTCTAGGTGAGGGCCGCATGAAGATATCACTGATATTCAATTTATTTTTACTAGAATATGTAGGAATGTATGTATATAATGGTATACCAGTGAGATAATTTAGTGAAAATCAATAATAGTCGAAATATCAACGATCAAACTCACGCTACTCTTGTCTTCCTCCCAGATTTTTCTAAGTCTGTTGTTATTGTTGACTGTGTCTTGTATTTGCTTAAATGAGCCCTGTAACCACTATAATCCGCAGACAAACTAGTCCACTATGACGTCTTCACGTTTGGCCAATCACAGTGCGACAATACATTTTCTTTCCCAATGACGTCTTCACGTTTGGCCAATCACAGTGCGACAATACATTTTCTTACCCAGCCATTTTATTTCGTTCCTAGACATCGACGCCGTAGCAAGCACGTCATCTCATGTTGCACAAGAAGTTGAAATTCCATCTTCTTGTCCTGACTGTTTCCTAAGTTACAATGAAATTGTTCTTACTTATTCGGGGTTATATTGAAAAACTAGTGGATTTGTGCCAGAGACACAATTTAATTTTACAAAATAAAAATTGTCCTGCATGTCAGGGAATCTTCGCAACGGCTTCACGTTTTCCTCAAAGCAGCAGCACATCTTTATCAACCAACAGGTTAAGGAAAGCTTCATTAATTTATGGAGTATATTATAATGGTGATAGTATAACGATGTATACAGCAGTACCATCACTTTGGATTTGGTTTGATGGATGTGTTAGGTAGTGTCCTTAAGGGGGGGGGGGGTCGCAGGGGGGGCGCCCCCCCCCCCCCCCGGTAGGGGTACAGGGCTATTAGGCTAGGTTAGGTGGGTGTATTAGGTTCGGTGGTGCCCTGAAAATCACTGTGGCCTTAAGGGGGGGTCACAGGGGGGGCGAAGCCCCCCCCCCGGTAGGCCTAGGTAGGGGTACAGGCCCCCAGGGTAGGTCAGTTGGTTGTATTAGGTTCGGTAGTGCCCCGAAAAATCACTTTTCTCATCCTCCCCCCACCCAAAAACCCCGCTTCCCACTGGGGTCCCCCATAATTGTAGTAGTAGGTTTATGCTTACATTTTGTGTGTAAGAGTTAAGTCTTAGTTTCTTTTTTATTCATTTCCTCATGTTTCTATGCACTGTGCTACAATAATCTGGTTGTTTTTTGCCGTTTTTCGTCGTTAATACTTGAAAAACGGGTGCGGCCTTCTCCTAGACATTTACCGTAATAACAATCAAATTAAAAGATTTTAAGATAATTGACGACGTTAAATTAGATCTATCATATATAATCTATAAAAACTTCATAAAAACAAGACGAAGAGAAACAAGATAGAAAATGCATGCCCGAGTGTACCCTCAAGCTAGACAACTCTAACCCAAGACAGAGGAAATCATAATACAGAGGCTATAGGACTACCCAAGACTAGAGAACAATGCTTTGATTTTGGAGTGTCCTTCGCCTACAAGAGCTGCTTACCATAGCTAAAGAGTCTCTTCTACCCTTACCAAGAGGAAAGTGGCCACCGAAAAATTACATTGCAGTAGTTAACCCCTTGAGTGAAGAAGTACTGTTTGGTAATCTTAGTGTTTTCTAGTGTATGAGGACAGAGGAGTATGTTAAAATAGTAGACCAGACTATTTGGTGTATATGAAGGCTAAGAAAAAATGAACCATATTATTATTATTATTATTATTACTATCCAAGCTACAACCCTAGTTGGAAAAGCAAGATGCTATAAGCCCAGGGGCCCCAATAGAGAAAAATAGCCCAGTGAGGAATGGAAATTAGGAAATAAATAAATGAAGAGAACAAATTAACAATAAATCATTCTAAAAAAGGCAACAACGTCAAAACAGATATGTCATATATAAACTATTAACAACGTCAAAAACAAATATGTCATATATAAACTAGAAAAAGACTCATGTCCGCCTGGTCAACAAAAAAGCATTTGCTCCAACTTTGAACTTTTGAAGCCTACTGATTCAACTACCCGATTAGGAAGATCATTCCACAACTTGGTAACAGCTGGAATAAAACTTTTAGAGTACTGCGTAGCATTGAGCCTCAGGATGGAGAAGGCCTGGCTATTAGAATTAACTGCTTGCCTAGTATTACGAACAGGATAGAATTGTCCAGGGAGATCTGAATGTAAAGGATGGTCAGAGTTAAGAAAAATCTTATGCAACATGCATAATGAACTAATTGAACGACGGTGCCAGAGATTAATATCTAGATCAGGAAGAAGAAATTTAATAGACCGTAAGTTTCTGTCCAACAAATTAAGAAGAGAATCAGCAGCTGAACACCAGACAGCAGAACAATACTCAAAACAAGGTAGAATGAAAGAATTAAAACCCTTCTTCAGAATAGATTGATCACCGAAAATCTTAAAAGACTTTCTCAATAGGCCAATTTTTTGTACAATCGAAGAAGACACAGACCTTATATGTTTGTCAAAAGTAAATTTGCTGTCGAGAATCACACCTAAAATTTTGAAAGAGTCATACAAATTTAAAGAAACATTATCAATACTGAGATCTGGATGTTGAGGAGCCACCGTCCTTGACCTACTTACAATCATACTTTGAGTTTTGTTAGGATTCAACTTCATACCCCATAATTTCCACCATGCACTAATTTTAGCTAAATCTCTATTAAGGGATTCACCAACCCCAGATCTACATTCAGGGGATGCAATTGATGCAAGGAGAGTAGCATTATCTGCATATACAACAAGCTTGTTTTCTAGGCCAAACCACATGTCATGTGTATATAGTATGAAAAGTAATGGGCCAAGAACACTACCCTGTGGAACACCGGATATCACATTCCTATACTCACTATGGTGCCCATCAACAACAACTCTTTGAGATCTATTATTAAAAAAATCAATAATAATGCTAAGAAACGACCCACCCACTCCCAACTGTTTGAGTTTGAAAACAAGGGCCCAATATAGTACTGCCTAGCCAGTCAAAGGATCCAATAACTCTCTAGCAGCAGTATCTCAACAGGTTGCTGGTAGCCTGGCCAAACTACTACCTAATAACACTTCTGATTGGGTAAAAGCCCGTGCTGGCATAAAGCACCAAACCCTTTCCATGAACCAGATTCTTCTTCTGAGCTATTTCGAGAAAAATATTCTGTTGAGCTGACTCCTCTCACTACAAAATGTTTTTCGGAAACTAAGTTACAAACAGTTTCTTGACATGCACTTTCCTAACAGTTTGAATACGATTCCTTAGTGAACAATTTCCAAACAGATTCTTTGTAGACACTTTCATAATTGTTTTTTGGCAGACACTTTCTAAACAGTTTGATATACTTTACACAGTTTCATTGCAAACATTTTGCAAACAATTTGAAGCACTTCCCTAACAGTTTCTTGGCAATCACTTTCGTAACAGTTTGCAAACACTTCCCAGACATTTTCTTGGCAAACACTTTTCAAACAGTTTGCAAACAGTTCTCTGAATTTCCCTGTCAATCATTTCCATAAAAGTTTGCACATAGTTTCCAGCCAAACTTTCCAATTAGTTTTAAACACTTTCCAGACAGTGTCTTACCAAACAATTTGTAAACAGTTTGCAGGAAGTTTCTTGGCAAACACTTTCCAAACAGTTTACAAACACTTAAACCAACAGTTTACAAAGACTTTCCAGACAGTTTCTTGGCAAACAATTTTCAAACACTTATCAGAAAGTCTTTGAAAGCACTTTCTTCACAGTTTGCACACAGTTTCTTTACAAATACTTTCCAAACAGTTTCTTAGTAAACAATTGCCAAAGAATTTCTTGGCAACCACTTTCCAAACAGTCTCTTGGTAAACAATTTGAAAAACAATTTCGTGCCAAACACTTCAAATAGTTTCCTGATAAACTTTGTAAACAATTTCGTGCCAAGCACTTAAAATAGTTTCTTGATAAACTTTGTAAATAATTTCGTTCCAAACACTTCAAATAGTTTCTTGGTAAACACTTTGCAAACAATTTCTTGGCAAACATATTCCATAGTTTCATGCCGATGATCACTTTACTCACTTCATCCACATACAGATATCCTCTCTACTTTTACTTCCTTAAAGTACAATTATTATAAGCTCCAATAAATATACCTTGAAATTGGCCGTGGAATATATGGCTATAAATCTTCGCAAAGAAATCATCACGAAATTCCCAATGCTACATAGTGGCAGTGGAACGTGAGAAAAATAGCAGAAAAATTATAGTTCTCGTTGAGAACTTGCTTATCAATGCATGCACAAGATACTCAATTTGGTTGCTTTTGGATTAGAATTGTTTATAACTTATTGATACTTCGTTCAAACGAGTAAAATAACGAAATGATGGGTAAAAATAGTGGTAAGATACAGACAAATAATTTTGTTTCTTATGTAATATATAATGTAATTGCAAATTATCAGTTGCCTAAACAAACAGGTTACAGGCATCTATGCTACCCAGCTAACAGCCAATATTACAGTCAGTCAAAACAATTATGTATATAAATTTTGTTTAATTCATCATGTCAGAAGTGATGCTACAACGATAGATAAGGGATAAGTTAAAGGAATTTGAAATTAAATTCTTTATTACAACATAAAATTTATACAAATAAACAAATCAAAATTAAATTCATCTCCAACAAAACAATTTCCTTTTAAATCCCAAGATGTACTTGTTCCTTAAAACTAAAAGCCTTCAACTAAGTGCGTGATCAACTAGTGATCACTTGGAAAATTAATCCTTTCTAAAAGAAAAATAACCGATGTCTTTTGACTTCAGAATCATATATCTTTTGAAACTTAACAGAGAAAACATATCCTTGATAATTCTTCATTGTCTATACTATGCTAATTTAATCAGTCCACTCCTCTTTTCCAGTGGGTTCTGCTTTCTGATCCAAATGCAGACCCTTTCCCAGCCTTTCGGCAATTCTCTGCTTCCAGTTTTTCTGAGTGTCCTCCACATTTTGGAAATCTTCACTCGCTTCTCTTTCTTCTGCTTCACTTTCCGACGGATTTGCCTGTTCTTGTGAGGGGTTCTCCTTGGCGAATTCGTCCTGAAGATTCTTGTCCAATTTGGGAGTTTCTATCTGGCGATGCAGCCCATCACCCGCCAATTCCACTTCCTTGGTTGTCTTTTTGTGGCCTTTATTCCTAAGATGTCTTATTTCTGCTCTAAGGTCATCAATCTTCCACTTTTGACGGCTTATCTTATTATTCTTCTCTTCTATTACACCTTGTAGCTCCGCGTTTTCCTCTAATTTGTCAATCTTCAGCTTATTTATCTTCTCATTTTCCATTTTAAGCTGTATGATTTGTTCTCTCAGGTCATTTATCTCTCCAGTGCAGCCTAGTTCGTACTGCTTCTCAAGTTCTTCATTTTCTTTCATTAGTTCCTCCACACGAACTTTCAGGTTCCTGATTTCTTTTTCTGCATTACTCTCCTGTCTGTTCCTTTCTTCCTTCAACTCATAAACTATCCTGTCCTTATCCAAAAGCTGTGTTTGCAGAAGGGCAATCTGGATGCCCAATTCATCGTTAGTCTTCTCCATCAGTTGTACTTTTTCGTTCAAGTTTTCTAAATGACCGTTCATTTCTGCTCTCTCTACACTTTTCTTCTCCAGATTCACCTTCAGCTCTGCAATCTGCTTCTTGTGCTCATTCAACTTTCCGATGAGGCCTTCTTTTTCTTCGATGCATTTTTCAGCAACACTCTTCATTCTGCTTTCATCTTTGTTCAGTTCAGAAACTTCTCGTTCCTTATCTAACAGCTGTGCTTGCAAATCGGCAATCTGGATGACTAATTCTCGGTTAGTGTC